>NC_047669.1:78669954-78677454 GCF_011762505.2 Arvicanthis niloticus
TTTTTTCTGCTCTGCATCTGGCGCCCTCATGATGGTTTATGCTTCTTCCTTGCTTTCCTGTATTCCTTTTTTTTTTTTTTTTTTGTCTCTGCACACTGCCTATTTTCTGCAAATGTTTCTTCCCATTCACTAGTCAGTTTTCTCTTCAACACTATCTAGTCTATAGACTATAGAGCCCTTAACTTGAGCTTTTTAAAGACAGTGTCTCTTGTACCGCAGGCTGGCCTCATGATTGTCACGTAGCTTACTATGACACTGAACTTTGTACCCTCCTCCATGACAGATGCCATTCTAAACAGAACAAGTAAGGGAGTAGCCAAGCGTGAACACCCAGCTCACTCCTGCTTTCCTGCTCTGGAGTGCAGTGCCACCACCCGGCAACATCTGATGGACAGGAAGAAGGAAAGCCAAGCCCACCAGGGTTGAGACCCTGTTTCCCTCTCCCCATGCTCTGTGGAGCTGGTGGTATCTTTGTAGCATGGATTGCCTCATATTCTTCTGAGAACTCCATGTTGCTGCCCTTCTCTGTAGGGAGAGGAGGGTGTCCACACTGGTTTGTTCCTTTAGTCACTCTGTTGAGAACCTTGTCCAGCATGGACAGGCTGGCTCCATCAGACCAGCCTTCTCTGGGCACCCTCTGTACTAGAGCCAGCGGCTTCTGTCCTTGTATAGGTGTGTGACAAAGCCAGGATGGTTAAGAGATGGTGAGAACTGGAGGTCAGTCTGTCTGCCTGGCTTTGTGACCTGTCACACTGCTTTCCTGCCACCCCACAGCAGTGCACTTAGTCTCCGTCTCATGTTTCACATGAGGCTCAGAGAAGGGGAGAGGCGTACCAGAAATCACACAGCAATTTCACCGCAGAACTGGACTCCAACCCAATTCTTTTTAAATAAACAGAGCTTTGTTTTCGGACTAGGAAAATATATATATGCTTACTAGAGAAGTTTAGAGATCAAAGAAATGGGTAGAAATCTTAGATTTATTCTGCTTCTGTACAAACTTTGACACATCTCTTTACTGCCCTTTTTCATAGTTAAAATTACTTTGTGTTACATATTATTAGTATCCTGTTTTTTTTTCCACGTTACAAAATAAATATCTCCCTATTTTTAAAATTTTTTTAAAATTATGTTTCACTTATTTTGTGTGGCCATGTTTTGTGTGTAGAGGGGAGATCGGAGGACAACTTTGGGAGTCAGCTCCCTTCTTCCTCGTTGGGATTGAACTCAGGTGGCAGCAGATCCCTTTAGCCATTGGGTTGTTTTGCCAGCCCGTCCCTGTCACTTTAAAGTACTTTAATGACTGTGTAGTAGTCATTCTGTAGCTGGCCATCTGGGGTAAATATCACGTATTCAATTCTGACCATACACAAAGAGCCAGAGTTTGAAAGTGAGGGCCCTGGATATGACAATCAAATTAGAAGAGAATGTGACATAGCTTTCATTAAATAAGATATAAGATCACCAGATGAAAGACCCCAAGCACAAATAAGTGCAGAGTAAGCTTCATTTTTGAGGGTGGTGTTGGAACAAAGGGATCAGCCTGCAGCCTCAGGCAAAGGGTGGCCTGCTCTGGGGGTACACTATCTGATTACGCTAGGCACTGCCCCTGACCTGGCCCACTTCTGTCCCCTGTGACTCACTTGAGTGGCCCCTCTCCTGGTGGCAGACTCTTCCAACTGGAGTCAGAGGCAGACAGGCCCTGGTGAACTTCCAGCAGTACTCTTCCCAGCTGCCGCCCTTCTACGAGAGCTCTGTGCAGGTCCTGCATGTGGAGGTGCTGCAGCACCTGACCGATCTCATCCGGAACCACCCCAGCTGGACAGTGACGCACCTGGCCGTGGAACTTGGCATCCGGGAGTGCTTCCATCACAGCCGCATCATCAGGTGAGCAGTGGGGGCAAGAGTGTGTGTGCTGTGTGTGGGGGGGAGGGGGGTGGGGCTGGGGCTGGGCCACTGGGGCTGCTGGGGTGTGGTGCTGCCTGTCCATCCGCCCTGTGGAGGACACATGCTGCATGCATGCTGCATGCTCCACACCTGGACCTTGTTCTTCCCACAGCTTGGGTGAGAAAGGAATGGCATTGCCATGGCTTAATAACCTGAGAACACTAATTAAAATCAGAAGGAAGTGCAGACATTGAATTCTTCCGACTACTCAGTCATCTCAAAGAGAGGCTGTTTAGTAGGAGAGGGCTGCCGAGGGCTCGACCATAGTCCCCTTCCCAGCCCTGCTGTTTTTCTGGAAGCTTGTCTGGTCTCTTTTTATATCCATTTACTCAATGCTGTATCAGCAAGTTCCCCAAAGAGGTCACTGTGGCTGTGTTTGCAAGTCACTGGCTGACCGCCCCATACTCTGCTCAATGCTTAGGTTCTAACTAAACCTCACCAAGCTGGGCATAGTGGCTCATGCCTTTAGTCCCAGCACTTGGGAGGCAGAGATGGGCAGATCTGTGAGTTCGAGGCAGCCTGGTCTGTAGAGCAAGACCTTATTTTAAAAAAAAAAAAACAAAACAGAACCTGTGAACTGGACTGCTCTTAGCATGACCTTGGGGACCACGGTGTCCCGTCTCACAATCTGAAGCACAGAGGTTCACTACATTGCTCATGACACTGAAGTTTCTGTCCTGTGCACCTTTTTCTGTGTCACTTGTTGTCATCCTGTTGTCCCCTCATGCTGGCATGGCCCTGGGTACATCTCCCCACAGGTGAGCAGAGTACCCTGCAGCCTGGATTGACCCTCCAGACCATGCCTGTACCCTGCCCCTGTGCTCGGGCTCCTCGTGTCCCTGCCTTTTCTACCCTGCCTGCCACTCACCTATCACTGCCCACCCAACCCTTCAACAGCTGTGCCAACAACACAGAGAATGAGGAGGGCTGCACCCCACTGCATCTGCCTGCCGCAAGGGCGACAGTGAAATCCTGGTAGAGCTGGTACAGTACTGCCATGCCCAGATGGATGTCAAGAAAGAGACAAAGGACCCCCTTCCATTACGCTGTGCAAGGGGACAATCCCCAGGTGCTGCAGGTGAGTGGCGGGGCAGTGGGCAGGGGACTGAGCAACTGAGCACCTCCTTGTGCTGGAACCTTGATTTAGGGCAAGTTCATGGGTCTTTCTGGGTCTTCTCACTCATCTGCCTTTGATTCCTGAGGCCTAACTTCCTTTGTCACCCCAACCCCATCCTCCACTCTGTGACACTTAGAGGGAGACATATCTTTGACTGTGGAAGTTCTCCAGTGAGCTGAACTCCATGGAAACTCTAGTCAGGCACGGAGCTCCTCAGCTGCCCAGAGCTGCCCCTGGGCTCTGGGCATCAGGTCAGCCCCTGCCTGGAGGGCTTAAGGTGCAGCGAGATTTGACCTAATTTATGGACACTCAAATTGCCCTAGTTGGTGTAGGTGTTTGTGTCACAGGAACTCCTACAGGCTTCAATTGTTCAATGCCTGCTTTTAATAAGGGTTCTTAAGTATTTTAACCTCCCCGCTAGCCCACCACCCACCAGCTGTGGTGGAAAAGAAAGGTTGTTAGGATACAGGAGATGTCAACCTGTTTAGAAATAGTTCTTTGGAGCAAATCCAATCTGGCCAGTGGTGGTGTATCACACCTGTCCTCTGACTATGCTACCTTGTGTCTGCCCAAGTGGCTTGTGTTCTAGTCTATTTTCAGAATGCTCCCCTGGGTCAGAACACTGTGGTCTTTTCCTCACCCAAGAAACTGAGGTTCAGTAGAGGCAAGAAATGTGGCCACTGAGGGCCACGAAGCTGGGGCTGGGGTGGGCTGGCCTAGGCTTCCCCCATGTTGCCAGCGCCCCTTCCTCACTGCTGGGTCCCAGCCTTCCTCAAGTCACAGCTATACCTAGTGGTCATGACTAACCTCAGGAGATGGCAGGGAGCCCCAAGGGAAAGGATAGAATCCTTTCCGCTTCCTGCTGGTGCAGTGGCTCTCTTGGTGCCTGTTGGGGAGTTTAGTATCTGGAGGGGAATTACGTCTGTGGATAGACAAGTTTCCTCAGTATTGTTCATCTAAGATTTGCATTGCATTAGGTATTAGAAGTCATCTGGAGATGATTGCAGCTACTGTGGGGCATGCAGGATGTAATCCCAGCCGTCTAGGACAGTTCAAGCCCGTCCTGGGAAACAGAGTGGGTCCCACTAACAAAGTGCGTGGGAGGCTTTATGGGGGCTCTTTGCAAAATAACCATTCCATACAAAAGACTCAAGGACCCAGGGTTTGGATAGGCAGGAAGGGGCAGTACAGGAGCTGGACTCAGAACCTCATGTGTGCCAGAAAAAGCTTCCACCACAAGGCCCTGTTCAGTTCTTATTGAAATCATAATACCTGCATATAGAAAGATACTCTGCAGGACCGGTGGTGGTTCCAGTTCTTTCTGTTGCCGTAATAAAACACTCTAACCAAAAGCCACTTGGGGAGAAAAGAACTTATCGATTTACATTTCTAGATCACAATCCGTCACTGAGGAAAGTCAGGGCCAAACTCAAGCAAGAACGGAAGCAGAACCATAAAGGACTGCTGCTCTCTGTCTTGCTCACTTGCTCCTGGGGGCTTGGCTTAGCCAGGTGTAAGGTCACCTGCCTAGAGATGGTACCGCCATCGTGGGCGTGGCTCTCCTACGTCAGTTTGTAATCAAGGAAGTCCCTCACAGATACTTCCCCAGGCTAATGTGACCCAGACCATTCTTGGCTGAGGCGTCTCTTCTCACAGGACTCTATACTAAGTCAATTGACAGAACTAACCAGGACAGAAGGACTGGTGGGTAGCAAGAATCACTCCATTTAGAACACCTAAGGCTCTTTTTGTTGTTCTTATACAGGGTAGCCAAGGCTGGCCTGGAACTCACTGTGTAGTCTAGATTGGCTCTGAACTCAACCTTGTGCCTCAGCCTCCCCGTATGAGAGTGCAGGCGCGTGCTGCCACGCCTGGGTGAAGTTCCTTCAGTTCGTCTGAGCCGCAGTCAGGACAGCTCCACACCCACACATGGACCCTACTGCTCAGGCTTTCTTCCAATCTCCAGAGCAGCTCCAATCTCCAGAACAGCCCTTCTTCCCCAGTGCACCTCTCTGTCCTCGGGGAGACAAATGTCTGTTCCCTTTTGGTGTCCAGAGGAAGATGGCCCCTGGAGGTTACAGAAGTGAGTGGCAGGTGCTTACCTGTGTTGTCCTGTCAGCTCCTAGGGAAGAACGCCTCAGCCGGCCTGAACCAGGTAAACAACCAAGGGCTGACTCCACTGCACCTGGCCTGCCAGATGGGGAAGCAGGAGATGGTGCGCGTTCTGCTGCTCTGCAATGCCCGCTGCAACATCATGGGGCCCGGTGGCTTCCCCATCCACACAGCCATGAAGTATTCCCAGAAGGGGTAAGCCTCACCACCACATGACCCCCACCACCCTACAGCGCCAGGGACTAGGCCCTGGTTCCTCAAGTCTATCAGGTAACTGGCCAAGGGCTGGCCTGGAGAAAGCTCTTGATACTGTTATGTGGTGGCGTCACACCAAAGTCCACAAACAGTGTGCAAAGAACAGACCCTTTAGAGTTTTGCACTAATGCACCCACGTTTCTGACTGTGCACCTTTGCTCCCCTACTCTCAAGTCTGATGCAGACCTGAGGCTTGGCGGTCTGCAGTGCTCAGCCCCCATGCTTGTTAAAGGCCCAAGGATGCCCTGGTGGTCCATGGCCCTGTGCGTCTAGACATTGATTCTTCCTGGCTGGCAACCCTGCAGGAGGCAGGTACCAGGCTCTTGTCTTAGGGAGTTCAGGACCACACCCCAGCTCTGCTGTGAGTTCTCAGGTCCCAGGAAGTTCTCCATTTGTGTTGGAGGAGAATCAGAGAGGTCAAATATGGCAAATTGCTGCCCAGCAGAGCTGTCTGGAGCGAGTGAACGAAACGCTGGCTCCTGTGCTAAGCACTGGCCTTGAGAGATGAGTGAGAGGAGCCCATTGGCCATTTCTGTGTCTTCTTTGGAGAAATATCTATTTGAATCTATAAAGTGAAGTTCCCAGGGCTGGAAAACCCTTCCCCCTCCCTCCCTACCTCACCCTTTTTGAGAGAGGCTTGTGCTATAGTCTAGGCTGGCCTGGAATTCGAATCCTCCTGTCTCAGCATCCTCAATGTTGGATTACAGATATAATGCCAGTCACGCCTGACCTTAGTTTTTGATTTTACCCCAGCATATAGGTTAACTTCTCATTTTGTTGGTCATTTGATTTGTTGTTTTCCACTTTAATATAATTTGTTTATATTTGTTTATATTTGCTGTGTGTGTGTACACACACACACACACACACACACACACAATCCAAGAAGTCATTGTCAGGCCAGCTAGTTGGTTGTATTGCAGCCTCCCTAATCAGTAGGAAAAGCCCCACGTCTTGGCTAGTGCAGTGTCCCCTCACTGTCCTGCTGCTGCCTCTCCCCAGGTGTGCGGAGATGATTATCAGCATGGACAGTAACCAGATCCACAGCAAGGACCCTCGCTATGGAGCCAGCCCGCTCCACTGGGCCAAGAATGCCGAGGTAGGCAGAGCTAGCAGCTGACGGGCAGGACAGACCCAGAGGAGACTCCTGGGAGGAAGACAGTGGCACCTGGGGACAAGTCTCACAAGTCCAGAAAGAACTGAGGTCCCACCACTGTTCTGCTGCTCACTGGCTGGTGGCCTTGATTTCTTTATCTGTGATTGGGTGTCCTGGCTTTAGAG
The DNA here is from genome assembly GCF_011762505.2 of Arvicanthis niloticus. Lineage (NCBI taxonomy): Eukaryota > Metazoa > Chordata > Mammalia > Rodentia > Muridae > Arvicanthis > Arvicanthis niloticus. The sequence goes on from NC_047669.1 coordinate 78,676,667, forward strand.
GTATTGGGAAGTTAGCAAGACTGTGTGGGAAATTTGCCTCATCGGAAGAAGGTGGCGGTAGTGATATGGCCACTGGGCATCGCAGCACCCAAATAGCCTGGTGGCCACATAGGCTGAGGTCTCCCCTGAAGCCCTTCAGTGGCTCTGGCCTCTGAGGTAGCCCAGCTTGACAGCACATGTGTCACCAACACCCTGGCCACACTTACATGTGACGGGCAAGAAGGTAAGGCTTCTGCCTCTGGGGCAGCATCTTGTTCAGATGTGTTCCTTCACTGCAGCATCTGTGTGGTATGACAGTGTCTGGACTGGGGTGCTGGGGCCGCAGTGACTGGGCCAGGCTGCAGGAGGGCTGCTGGGGCTTTGGGCTCAGCACTGACCTCCCTGCTGTCTCAGTTCAAAAGTGAGCCAGGATACCACGAAAGACCCTGGAATACATCCCATGGACGACCTCAGGGGTCTCTGCTATGGGATGGGGCCTGGAGAAGCCTTTGTTGCTCTAGAAAAGGGCCATGAGCTTCTAGATCAGTCTTCACATAATTGTCACCCAGTTCCTGGGGAGCTGGTGTATGGGGGTTAAGGTCTAGGAACACTCCCAGAACTGGGGCTGCCTCTGGACTTCTCTTGCTGATGCTGGAGGACTGCTCAGGGAAGCTGCGTCCTGAGTACCCACCTGGTCTGTGTCCCCAGATGGCCCGGATGCTGCTGAAGCGGGGCTGCGACGTGGACAGCACAAGCGCCTCGGGAACACGGCCCTGCATGTGGCGGTCATGCGCAACCGCTTTGACTGT
>NC_047669.1:78987454-79109954 GCF_011762505.2 Arvicanthis niloticus
CATAAAGGCTTCCCAGTCAGCCTTTATAGGTCTCAGCTCTTATGATCATGATACTTCTGAATTCCTGAATTCTTAAAGGTCCCCTGGGGGCAGCTTGGGAGGCCCCTGGGGAGTATTCCAGAAAGTAAGGAGGAGCTTGAACAAACTCAGCAATTTCAACCAGAGAGGATAGAGGTTTTCCCATTGAAAAGCCTCTGACAAGTTGTGTGGCTCCCTGGGAGCTCTCCTGCCCATCCCTAGATGTCTCCTTTGCCAACAGGGCCACCAACAGGGCCAGTTTCCAGTCTTTCAGGAACCCAAACTGATCAGCCACTTGACTGACCAGCCACCTTTCCTTTTTTCCTTAATACCCACCCAGTGCTTGGGATGAACAGGAGTTCCCAGACACAGAACTTTCTGCAGACCTTACAAAACCTCCTGGTTTCCACTTTCAGGGCTTGAAGAGTACTTGGGACCAGGGCAATGACCTCAGATTAAGGAAGGCCCCCTCCCCCAAGACTTTATAGGCTCCCTTAATACTTAAATGTGAAGAGTGATATAGTCAACTAGACTTTTGGTTTCCATTTCTTGGTAACTCCTGGTCCCAGGCTAGGCTAATCACGGGGAGCAGTCTCTGTAATATCACACCTCACATATTCATGCTTTATCACCTGCAGGATAGTCGCACAAGTGTCTGTCAGTCAGTGACCCTGTAACCCAGAGAGGCAGCCTTCTGGCTCATTAAGTAATCCCAGGTCCTGGCCACTGTGGTGCTGCAAACAGGGGTAGGCCTATGAGACTAGGCAGTATAGCAGCCTGGCCCTAGAGCACCTGTGGTATCTAGATTCCCTAGACTTCATTCTCAGTTTTCATCTCCTCTTCTTTTGACATGCTGCCACACTGTGACCTCAGGACTATGGGGAGAAAAAAGAATTGAGACTGTGTGGCCCTAGGTTCAGCTATAGTCAACAAAGCCTCTTTTACACATCTCTACTTGAAAGTCCAATGCTTATAGCACTGACCTACTAAGGCAGCTGCCCTGTGCTCTGCCCTGATTCTGCCCCTTTCTCCCATAGAGGCACCAGAAAAGCTACTGAGAGGTCCAAAAACCTTGGGAATAAAAATTTCAATTTCTTGGGAAGCATGCTGGGCTCCTCAGAAGGAGCCACTGACAACAGGTCTTTAGTTAATGACAGCCTTGATTTAGGGAGAATAAGTCTGGAGTTGAATCAGCTCTTGGGACACCTGGTTAGAGGAGATAACAAGGCCAGAACTAAGCTGGTTTCCAAAATCCTTCAAGCCCCCACCAAATATAGAGAAACTTAGCAACCAATCAAAATTGTACTAATGACACTGCTTTGCCCCTACCAATCAGAGGTGACCTAACCCTTCTGGAAATTTCCTCTAGTCCTGCATAAAAAGGGGCCTGTGAGCCCTTTTTGATGAATGGTTGACCCCTCCCACACCCACCCCGCATGCTGGTAATTTCTGTAGAGTACATGCTCTTTGCTTTTGTATACTATTTGAGTCTGGGGTCTTCCTTCAGTGACTCTTGGACCCTAACACTGCCTAACCTTTGTATCAGCCTCTCTTTAGCTGAGGTAAACAGATTACAAAGAATGTGTCCAGCTAGAAGAAATGAAGAGTGTGTAACTATTCTGCAGTATGGTCAAACTTCCTCCTCCAATGACTACCATGCCACAGGCAAGGCTCTCTGCACTTGACTCCAAGACCTTGTTGCTGAAAAGCTGACTTTAAAGGTGTGCGTGTGTAAGACCAAACCTGGGTATGAGCTGAGAACATGTGTCAGAGATGCCTAAAAAGACCAAAGGCTAAGATATGAGTCCAGCCACAAGAGCACCTCTCAATTCTCGAGCTTAGTCTCATGCTTTGGTGACACTCTTCAGTTTCTTTCCTCTTTCTTCCTTCTCTCTTTACACAGGGTCTCACTAGGTAGCCTTGACGGCCTTGAACTCACAGACTGCCAGATGTGTCTGCTTCTGCCTCCCAAATTCTGGAATTAAAGATAAATCTCACCACACCTGGCTTTTGAGTTTTCATTCTACCATCATATGACCAGTCAGGTCACTTGAGAAGGATCCCAAGCACCTCATCAGTAGAGGCAGGTAAAGGTGGGGAGTGGGCCACCTTATCTAGCTGGAATCTTTCAGTTCCTTTGTCCTCTAGCCTTCCTACCAGGAAGGAAGCCAGCCTTACCCTCACCAGCAGAAGAACCTCTCCCCTCCTCCCAAACCAGGTAAACAACTCCCACCTCACTTTGGATTTTACACCTTGTAAGTGGCCTGACCTTTGGAACTTTCCACAATGGCTGGCTCCTGCCAGTTGTGAAGGAGCCAGCACTAGATGGTTTATCTTAGCTCTAGGATTAAGGTAAGCATTTGCATGAAAGGTCTGCAAGCCCAACCCTTTCGGGGGACCCCTGTTTCCTAGGTACATTTAGGGCTTTCTCCTCCCTTAAACAAGCTGCTAGAGGCCTTTACATGCTCTAGACTGAAGTAGGGGCCATTGTGAAGGTGCCTGGGCTCCCTCCCAGCAAGCAAAAGCCCAGCCACAAGCCACCCACAGCCTCTGGGGGCATGGACACATAAAACTTTCGGGCCATGGGACAGTTAATTTCTTCAACTGGGCTTGCAGGTTCTCTCACACCGTGTCCACTGCCTACCTTCTGTTGGGTCACCCTGCCACCATCCCAAGTCCCACCCAATGAGATGCCCAGGTGGTCAGCCTTTTTTCCAGTAGACAGTTTGCCCTTGGCAGCCCGGCCTGCTGTCCCAGAGCCAGCTCCTCCAAAGCCGGTTCCAGTGAATGCTCAAAGCCAAGGCAATCTGACCCGCACCGTCGCACCGGGTCACAGCACGGGACCGCTGGAGCACTCCCTTCCCACAGGTGGCTGACAATTCTAGTCTTGCCAAGATCCCCAGGGCCCAGCAGCGCCGCCTGTATCGGTCCTTGGCATCTCAGCCAGTTTTCAGTTTCTCTCCACCTCAGTAGGGACCAAGGAGCGGAAGGAGTTCAGGTAACCAGCCCGACTGCCGAGATTTTCCCGAAACAAAGAGAACTGTGGACGAACCTCTGGCTCTGTGCTCTAGAAAAGGATATCAGCACGTGACGCGAGCCAAAGGACCCTTACCTCTAGGGACTCTCTTCTCCTAGCCATTAGTCAAGGACCGGCAAGGCCACATGCCGAGCCGCGAATTTACGGAGTGGACCTGGGATCTCTGCCGCGCGTCACGGGATTGGGGTCGTCGGGGCCCCTTCCCAGTCCCCAGGACGTACACTGGGGGCGCTCAGTCCCGAGACGGTCGCACCCGGAGCGCCCTAGCCTCGCCTAACTCACCTGTACCCTAGACGCCCAGGCCCGGCACCGCCGGATGGACCCGGGTCACCCCTACTTCTTGTCTGTGCCGGGACTCGGAGCTTGTCCGGAGCACTGCTCACCTGCTGCGCTCTCCGCCCCTCTCCTCCTCTGTCCGAGCTCTTGGTTTCCTCGTCTGCTCCACGTATACGACCTACTCCAGCTCTCGCTTAAATCTCCGGAGGCGGCGTCCCAGGAGCCAAGGTGACACCCCTAAAGGCAGGTGCCCGGTCACCTCCGCCAGGAGGAGGGAACGGCCGGGAAAGGCTGTCCGCAGGGGAGAAGGAGGAGGAGTTTCCCCGAGGGAAGCCCAGGGAGCGCTCCTCCCCTAGCGCCGAGAGACCAGACTGGACTTAAGGCATTCCCCCTAGCAGCGACCCGCCTCCGGAGCAGCGGACCTTTGAGGCCCAGACCCATGCAGTCTTTGGACTGCACTATGAGTGAGGGAGGAAGCCCCAAGGGAACGCTAACCAGGTCCCTTGAAAGTCCGCGAGCTGATACATTCCCAGCCCCGACAGGCTCTGGGCTGAGGACACCAAGAGGGCCCCAGTTGGGCACATCTCTTAAGTGTAGATGTTTCAGCTTCCGGTCTTAAGGACCCTTGCCAATGAGCCCAGGCTTTACTACTGAAGAAAATCCCTTGGGTCAGAAGTCTCCCAGCCTCCAGCTGCCAAAAACTGAGATGTTACTTGTACCCAGGGTGGGGCAGAGGTGGGGCTGGCAGAGAAGCTCTCTGCATTTTTCTGCTACTTGACAGATTCCAGAGGCATCCTGCCAAACTAAGTCTCTAAAAGACCAGAGTAGTCGTCCCAAGCCAGCGAGCATCCAGCTGGTGATTTTTCGATTAAAGCTGCCCCTTTTTTGTCTGGGGCAGCTGCAGCTACAAAAGCAAAACAACAAAACTACAAGAAAAAAAAAGTCCTCTTTGTAAAGGTGTCTGCACCAGGAATAGAACTGCTCAGTGGGAGAAGTTCTCTCCCCGGGCTTTTCCCTCTAGCCCCTCCCAGTTTGCTTCCATGGACCCCCCATAGTTTACCTTCACGACCCACAGAAGTAAATCTCTATTTTCTCTGTATCAACTGGTGGAGTGATAAGCCTAGGTTCTTGCACAATCTCACAGCCTCAGATCGATTTTTGTATTTTGAGACAAAGTCTTAATGTGTAGCCCTGGCTATCCTGGAATTTGCTCTGAAGACCAGACTGGTCTACCTCTGCCAACCACGTGCTGGGGTCAAAGGTGTTCGGAGCAAGAAGGGCATTAGAAGCTGAGAATTTTGTGGAGTTTTGCAGGACCTCCCTCCATGCCCACGTGAATTAAAATGATTTTTCTTTTGGAGATCTGTTGTGTCATTTTAAAGAATAGATTGATCACTCATGTCAAGGGCATTTTCCCACTTAGTAACAGGCACTCAGGAAGTATTGTTGGCCTAAAACCCTTGTTACATCCACACTACACACAAGTCAACACAAATCCTTAACTCAAAATAGAGGCAGAAGATTAGGAACGTGCTAGTGCAGCATGGCTGCTAGTCCTGTGAGCCTTTCCTGGCTTCCCTGAGACTCTTTTTCCCTTCCACTCTTCCGTGGTCCTTTCTGGAAAGGTGCTTAACACGCATGTTTGTAAGGTTATATCTGGAAGAGATCAGCCCTACACCTGGTGAACTTGATACAGGATAAAGAAAATAGAAGGCAAAGAAGCTCCTTCCTTAAGGGTACAGTGGATTGAAATCTCTCTCCAGCCAGTCAAGAATTTCAGCACACTTGACAGTCAGCTGGGGATATGCCAGTGCGGTTGATGATCCTTTTATAGGAAAGTGCTTCAAATAAGAATGTGAAAATAGCAACGGACCATGCGATCTGATCATGTAAAGTTGTCTTATTCCTTTCCCAGATGTAAACCTGATTTTTTTTTTTTCTGGTAACCTCACAAACAAGACTATGAACTTTAGTTTTCTTGTTAAAACATCTTGACTTCTGTGCAACCTTGTGATCATGGGCTGCAGTCCATAGGCACCTCAGAAGCCAACTTATCTCACCTAACTTCCTTAACAACCCTTTGGGGTGTAACTCCAGAAGTCACAAATAATTGTCTGTTATGGCTGTTGTAAAAACTCTTAAGCTTGACTCTCCCCAAGAAGCCACACACATTCTTGAGCGTTTTATTGTCCTTTTCCCTAAGTGTGCTCCCTTCCCTCACCCCTACCCCCTGGTCCCACACAACCAAAGCTGACTAACTCATTCTGTTGACCAGGCTGGCCTTGAACTCAGAGGTTCACCTATTTCTGCCTCTCTTGTGCTGAGATTAAGACATGGGCTACCATGCCTGACTGTGACCTTGAACTTCCTGTACCACCTTCTAGGTATGCACCTCCACCTTACCTTTTTAAATGTGATGCTGAGGAGTCCATAGCTTCATTTTCATACATGCTAGGCAAGCAGTCCCCCTTACCACCTCCACTACATCCCCAGCCCTAAAAAAAGTCTCTTTATAAAAAAAATTCCCAACTTTACTTCATATTGGCTCATCCTGAAAGACTTTCCAATGGCAAAGTCAAGACTACTGGTTTCAACTGAGTGGAAGTCTCTGAAAAGAACTCAGGGGCTGAGCACTTGCTGCCAAGACTGAGATCTGGGGCTTGATTCCTGGAAGCAACATTGTGGAATGAGAGACCTCACTCTTGAAAGTTGTTCTCTGGCCTTCACATGCACACTACAGCACACAAACACCACCAACAACAGGCTGCTGTAGGCTACACCATGGGGATATGTACATGTGTAACTGGTCTGGGCTACACTGCCACTGACAGACTGAGTAGACCAGATGTCCCTCATCAGTGTCATCAAGTATAGAGGGGACTTTCCCAGGTGTGTCATTGTTAAGTGGGATCCAGTGGGTTTTTTCTCCTCCACATAAGCCAGGTCTTTGGTGACAACTCACTTATATTTAACACTGTGTTGAGGGCTTCTAGTCATGATCCCTAATGTCCACCTACACACAACTAGCAGGTACACTCAGCTCTCTTGTGAAAGGTGTTCACTCAACATTCATTTCCCCCTTGGATATCACTTCTTCAGAGAAACAGAACCAGGAGGAAATATTTAAGAGATTTATTACCAAGAATTGGTTCATGATTTTGATTGATAATTCTAGTCTGTAAACTAGAGAGAGAGGAAGCTGGTATCATAGCTCAAAGGCCTGGGATGAAACACCAGTTCACATCTGATGGACAGAGAACCAGGCACACTCAGGAATGGAGAATATTAATGTCCACTTCAAGCCTCCCCCACCTTTGGTTTTTCTACCCAGAATGTGGAAAAACTAGACAACCATGAGAACAAATCTGCTTCATTCAGTGTTAATACTAAGCTCTTCCAGAATAAGTGCTAGTCACATACCTGGACATCTTGCAGCCCTGCCAACTTATAGTGTGAAGTTAGCCATCATAAGCTTGGCCACACCAACAACACACCCAAGTTGTTGGTCTCTCTCAACCATACCAAATCCCTGAATAAAGACCTTGTAAGGCTGTAATTCTACAGAACCTGAAAAAAAAAAAAAAGCAAACAAATAAAACTAACATGTGCTGGGCAGTGGTGGCGCACACCTTTAATCCCAGCACTTGGAAGGCAGACGCAGGCGGATTTCTGAGTTCGAGGCCAGCCTGGTCTACAGAGTGAGTTCACACAGAGAAACCCTGTCTTGAAAAAGCAAAAACAAAAAACAAACAAACAAACAAACTCCACCACCACCAACAAAAAACTAACATGCACACAACTGGAACGAGCTGACTTCTTTTCCAGAGAGCATAGAGTCCTGCATGGTATCTCTGCCCCTCCCTGATTCCCCCATAGCTTATATACCATGATGCCAAATTACAGTGCTTATGACTGCAACGATATGAAGTCAATTCATCTTTATGTATATGCCACATAGATGTATATAGAGGCTAGAGGAAAACCTAGAGTATTCTTTCTCAAGTACCATCCACCTTTTTTAATTTTTTATTTTGTGACAAGGTCCCTTGCTGGCTTAAAACTCATCGAGTAGTTTGGGGGTGGGAGGGCTGGTCAGCAACCGGCAAGAATTCATCTGTCTCCCTTACACTGGGATTGCAAGTATGCGCCACCATGCCTGGCTTTTATTGCATAGCCTTGGAACTAAACTTAGCTCCTCATGCTTGAAAGCAGCCTCTTAATCACATGAATCCTCTCCCCAATCCTAAAGCCAGTACATCTTATGTATATAAGGGAAGGAAGGGAGGGAGGAAGGAACACACATTTACACAAAAGAAGTATTCAAAACAAAATAAGAAATGCATATTCATGACCACTACTGTGTTCCTTTCTATACAGGCTAAATGGGCCTGACATTAGTAACTACCTTTTTTCATTACCCACTGTGTTCACGATGCCTTCTCCAAGCTCCTGAGCTGGCTGGTGGTGTGACACATGCCTTCATTCCAGAAAGGTCTGGACTGATAGCCGTGTTCCTGAATTGGGTTGTTAAAGCTTCCATTTCCCTTAATTACAAGCATGATAAACTGAAGTGATGCCCTAAGGAATGGTCTGCATTCCAGACAAGGGTCTGGAATGGGGCTGTATAACTGCCTGGGCTATACTGACTGCATAGTGCACGATGAAGTAGTAATAATATTCTTTCCTCTTAGTAGTCCAAGTCACCCATCCACAATAGGATTGCAATTCTTTTCTTAGCCTGTCTACCCAAGGTGATCAGGTGATCCTTTTCACTTACAGCTGAATGGAATTTTGTGTCTCCCAGTGGAAGCATCTGCCCTCTAGAATGAAGTTCTCTGGTCTGGCACAGCATAAAGTGGAAGGATCAGGAAGCAAGGATTTTTGAGTAGATCACTGGATATAATAGTGGCTGGTGCTACCGTTTCCACCACCTTGATTCCTGAATTCATGAGTTCTAGCTGTGAGAGAAATAGCACTGTATACTGCATCCTGATCTCCAGATCACCCACAACCTCTTGGAGAGCCCTGACCCAGCCTTACAAGTTATTGTCACCTGGCTAGAACTGTCTACTGCTCTGCCCTGCCAGCCACCTGAGGGTGGCAGGAATGTGGTACAACCAGTGAATTTCGTGAACCTGGGCCCAGTACTTCATTCCTTTGGCTCCTGAGTGAATTCCTTACAGAAGCAGAACTATTCGGAATGCTATGATAGTGGGCAAAACACTCTGTAAGCCCCAAGATGTCATCAATTCCAGCAGAAATGTTGCATACATTGAAAGTAATCTATAGCCAGAGTGTCTGTTCTGATAAGAACAAGGCATTGGTCCTTCCATGGTTGAAATGGTCCAGCATAATTAAACTGTCACCAGGTCACTGACTGACCTCTCTGGGGAATACTGTCACATCAGTGAATTTACTGCTGGCAAATTGGGTATCCAGAGGTGGTTATAGCTAGGTTAGCCTATGTCACTAAGTCCTCGTATAAACTTAATTTCTGCCACCATGGCCCATTTATTCATAAACCCAGCAAGTAGCTGGGAGAAGCAGCAGGCTGGTGTCCACAGAATAGACTTTCCTAATTTCAGTTATGAAAATCTTCCCCTGATGAAATCACCTTTGGTGAACATACCATGTATTGTTGTTTTGAGGTGGTTTGCTTAGTTGGTTGGTTTTTGCCACTTCATAGAGTTCTAGTCACATACCTTTCTCCAAATTTTCATATCATTCATCTTACCATTGACCAAAACACTGGCTGCAGGCCATGAATTAGTATACAATCAGATCTGGCCATTTTTTTCATCTTCCTCCTCCTTTTCCTCGTGTGTCTCATGTGTGGCAGCATGTTTTGTGTATGCTCTTCCACCTCATTCATTGAGCCAGGGTCTCTCAATTAAACCTAGAGCTCATATGGCCAGCTTGCATAGAGGATTCACTGTCTCTGCCTTCCAAGGCTGGAATTACAGGTGGAGCTGCCATGCCTGCCTGTCACTTACATGAATTCTGAGGATTCAAACTCCAATCTTCTTGCTTGCACAGCAAGTAGTTTAACGCCTGAGACATTGAAGGCCTGCCCTGTCTGGACATTTCTAAAACAAGAGTGGGTACTTAGCTCAGAGTTCCTTGTGAAAGCTTTCTCTTCATCCTCTTTCTCTGTCAGTGACTGGTAAGGAATCTTTTACGGCATCATGGGTGCATGCTGGGATAAAACAGGCAGCGTAGCAGGGCCAGATGCCTGGGCATTAGGGTCACATCTATATAAGTTGTACCAGCAAGACCTGTTCTCCCCTGACTGTACATATCCTACTTCCATTTAATGACGAATTTCTCCTAAGCATCATGTTTTCTTGATTCACAGCTCAGATAAGACCTAGTTCATGAAGGGTAGGGCAGGTCACAGGGTAGAAACCTGGTGGCCCATCAGGTTCCACTGAGGCCTAGCAGCAGGCCAAGAGCTATGTTCCAAAAGGACAAGAGTTATTCTGGAATCTGCTTCAGATTCTAAGGACAATTTCTGTGGGCCAGCCAAAAAAAACCTTCAGGAGGCTCCACACAGCATCTTGTCTGCTGCTGCTGTCTGCCAAGGATGTGCTGAGAGAGCTACCTACACAATAGCATGGACCTGTTGCAGACCCTCCTGGCTTAACCTGACTCAAAATTGAAAGCTTTGTGGGCAACTCAGTAAGAGAGCCAGAGTATCACACCTAAATGAGGAATGTATTACCTCCAGAATCTAAATACATCTACTAGGCACTGAACCTCTGTTTCACTTGCAAAGAGGGCTGCTATCACACCTTGTCCTTTGTGTTAGAAGCAGTATCTCAACTCATACCCCTGAAACTCTAAACATTTCACTGAGGTTTTAGGGTACTGAAGGGTGTTGGTTAGTTGGTTGGTTTGTTGGTTGTTTCCCAGGCTCTGACACATCAACAAATATAGTTGTTACTTCTTTTTCACAAAATGTGAGCACCACACTGAACCAAGAATTAGGTAGGCCTTATTTGCTAAGGAAATCACGGAGCCACTAAGTCAAATCAGTACTGGTGTTAAACAGTCTTCCCTCTTATTTCTACAATTAAAAATGGAAAATCAGAAGTATGCACCAGACCAGTAGCTGTGATGCAGTGATTCAATGATAGACAGTTGAGCATGCATAAAGCCTTGGGTTTGATCTTCAGCACAAGAAAAATAAGCCATGGTCATGATCCTAGCAATATAGTAGACTAAGCATCCAAAAATAATAATCACATTACAAAAAAAAAAAAAAAAAAAAAAAAAAAAAAAAAAAAAAAAAAAGCCTGACAGATCAAATAAAGCATATCATGTGGTGTCCTGAATTTACAGAACCACAACAAATCTCAAACAGGCTCAAAAGGAAGAAACCACAGTCATCTGAAACTGTAGTGTCCCCTAAAAAGAAGTCCCCAGAATTTCCTAAGCAGTATGCTACCTCAAGTGGAGCATCATGGGTTTTCCTGGAGTTGGGGGTGAAAATTACAACTGACTTTGCAAGAAATCTGCATCTGTGAAAGTGGCTTGTGAGCATATGCTGAGAGGGGGGAAGGAAGAGTCCAGATGGCATCTGGAAGTCACAGAGCATCTCTGGTAGGGTGGAGTTTGTCCTCAGGAGGTGCCAGACAGGGTCCAAGAGTCAGCAAAGTAGGAAATTGGTTGGGACCCTAGCTCCCCAAGCCAGGACATGAACAATCATGCCCTAGAAAGAGTGATCATCTGCACTTGCCTACCTGAGTCAGCTCTCAGTGAGCTGATAGAAACCTCTAGAGAATTTAAGATGACAAACACACCCTTGTATAAGGTTAATGATTTTATATGTGTGTCTGACTTCTCAGATTATGAAATATTCCATATTTACAAGAGAATACATATAATACAAAACAAGACACAAAGAAAAAAAGATTAATTATCCATATAGGCTAAGAAAGAGACTATTCTCAACATCATCTTGCCTAGGGCTGAGCCAGCAGAGGCAGGTAAATGCCTATCAGTTCTATCCCAGCCTAATCTACATAGGAAGCACCAGGTCAGCCAGGGCTGCATAGTAAGATCCTGCAAAAAAAAAAAAAAAAAAAAAAAAAAAAAAAAAAAAAAAAAAAAAAAAAAAAAAAAAAAGGAATGGTTGAGAGTTTTCCAAAATCTATTGAAGTTACAAATGCTATGATGATTGAAACACAGAGAATCTAGTGGGAAAAAGGAAGAATCAAGGATTAGAGGGAATTTCAGCATCCCTAAAATAAAATGCTCTGAAAAAAGGTTTCACATGTAAAGAGAGGGTTTTCCCTGGAGAAAGCTGGAAGGGGAGCAGTAGGAGTGAGGGCCACAAGTTGGAGGCACTGGGCAAGATGGTGTTGGGAATAATTCGTTAGCCTAAGTTGATACTTGATTTTTTTTCTTTATATCTTGTTTTGTATTATATGGATTCTCTTATACATAGGGAATATTTTATAATCTGAGAAGTCAGACACACATATAAAGTCATTAAGCTAACTTGTTTGTTTTATCAAGACAGAGTTTCTCTGTATAGCCCTGGCTGTCCTGGAACTTGCTCTGTAGTCTTTGTAGTCCATGATGGCCTCAAACTCAGAGATTCTCTGGCCTCTGCCTCCCCCCAAGTGTTGAGATTAAAGGTATGTGCCATCATTCCTGGCTAATTAACTTACTTTAAGACATGTACACCCCAAAAGAAGTTTCTTGGTGTGAATAATGTGATCACTCATGGTATGCCAATAGTAAAACATCATCTGGTGCTGGGAGGAATGGCTCAGTGATTAAGAGTGTGTCTCAGTTAGGTTTTCTGTTGCTCTGATAAGTCACCATAACCAAAAGCAACTCCAGGAGGAAAGAGTTTATTTTAGTTAACAGTTCATAGTTCATCATCCAAGGAATCAAGACAGGAACTTGATGTATGAACTTGGAGGGAGGAGCTAAGGCAGTGGAGAAATACTATTGGCTTGTTCCCCATGGAACTCAGCCTGCTTTCTTATAGCACCCAGCATCACCAATCCAGAGATGAAACTACCCACAATGGGCTGAGCCTTCCAACCACAATCACTAATTATGAAAATGTCTCACAGGCTTGCCTGCAGACCAATCTTATGGAGGTGTTTCAATTGTATTCCCTCTACACAGATAACTCTTGCAAGTTGACAAAAACAAACAAACAAACAAACAACAAAAAAAAAAAAAAAAAAAAAAAACCAAAAAACTAACCAGCACTGAGTATTCTTCTTAGAGAGGAACCAGTTTCCAGCACCCATGTCAGGTGACTCATAACCATCTGTAACTCCAGTTCCAGGAACTCTGATACCATAGACACTCCACTCATGTGCACAAGCCTATATGCAGACACACATGTATGTGCATAATTAAAAATAAAAATCTTAAAAAGTATATCTGGCCTCACATTGCTAAGATGGACAGTTTTGCACTTTGGATTTGATGTTAAGCAGTTCCCGGATTCCCACAGTTGGTGTCCACTCATGGTATCTAGGACCTTGCAAGAGAGTTGAGGTCCAGGAAATGGCTGAAGTCACTCCTAGATGTAATCGTTCCAGTAAAGCAATTTGCATGTCCTAAGAAATATGGAGGTAACTTCTGGTATTTGGAGGCCTTCATCCACCCCCAAAATGGGTGAGGTCCCAAATATATACAGTATTGCTTAGAAAAATGAAGACTCAGACAGACCCTTAGGTCCTAGAAGTTCCAAACAGAGAGGGGGTTTTACTATTCATATTTGTTGTTCTATAACTACCAAGGCTCACTGTGTTCACTGTAAAAGTAATTACCTTTTATTGAACATCCACTGTGCCAGTTAGCACATTGAGGTTTACATTACTTCATGGTGAGATAGGTGTATTGATTTCTCTATTGCCCATCAAGAGAGTTGGTTTTCAAAGAAGGCACAGAACTTGATTGTGTCACACAGTAGTCACTAGATGTAGCCAAGACCACAGCTGAAGCTACCAGCTAGGAGCCATGGGCTAAGATTCCTGCCTCCAGGACTTGAGAAGGGTCCCTTTGGTGATGTGTTTGCTCTGTTCCCAGGAACCCTAAATCTTCCAGATTCCTTTTACTCTAGAGTTAAACAGGAAACAAGTACAAGGAAAGGGTGCTTGTGAGGGTACAGGAAGTATTGGTGATAATGAAAGAGAAAGCCGCACCCTGGCTGCTCATGGTAGAGTTTTCTCACTATGGGACTGGGCTTCCAGGCTGGCTGTCAATGTAATTGAGAGAACAACTTTTCTCAACACAGGTTCAAGGTTGGAGGGGAGATGAGTTCACTGCAATGAAGATACACTGGGCAAGAAGAAACAATAAATAACATTTGCCATCATCCCTACCCTGCTGTCCTGAGCAGTCCTACTGAACACTTGTACCCATCTCTGCCCTCAAGCCATTTCCTTTGTCTAGTGTTTGGGCTGGGGGCTTTCCAGTACTTCCTCCCATTCATGATGTCTTCTTCCTGCTGTCTGACAAGGATCTGGACTGGCCTTCAAGTATGAATAGAGGTTTAGGGTTAGATGGTACTGATGAAACAGTGAAGGCTCCTTAGATCCCTGGCTGGCTTTCTGCCAGTTGGGTTATTGGGGCCAGAGTTCTGGTCAGACAAGTTTCTTGTACAGGGATGGTGTGGAGTAGAGGCTACAACCTGGCTGGTCCTTCCCAGATAGTGTTGTAGTACTGAGGGCAGAACCTGTTGTAGACCCTCTTACAGGAGCGAAACCTCCCTCTAACCTTCCCACTTAGCCAGATCAAGGTAGACCTATGGGACACCCTTAGATTTTCACCTGTCTTTAATGGGGTCTTCTTATGTTTTTTTTTTTTTTTTTCTGTCCAGTTGAGTTCCTGATCTGGCAGGCTTCTTTCTTTGTGGCCTTATGTCCTCTGTGGCAGGGATGATGTAGAACGTGAGATAACCCATTTTTTTCTAGTGCCTAGGGTCTCTCTGTGTGCTGGTCAGCTTCAGTCATTATCTGGATCCAGGGCAATGGATTCTGTGATGAATCACCACAGCCCCTCAGCACAGAGATACTCCTCTCTACCTATAACCATGAAGGTTCTCAACACTCCTCCTTCCTCCTTTCTCTTACATCTTCCCTACAAAACCACCATTGCCCCCAGAAAAAGCTCACCCACCCAACCCCACCCCTTCTGTGATCTCCACCCCTTTCTGAGGGTTATATCCAATGTTTGGTTTATCAGAGGCAAGCCTCCAACTGAGGACATCTCCAAGGGCAAGATGATCAGACAATCCTAAAAATAGTGATACCCTGGAACTAAAAGTGGAATTCCTGATATTCTTGGTGTAATTAGATTGTCACGTGGTGGTCAGGAAGAGTCAGGGAATGGTACAGTTTGGTCATATGGCAGATGCTCACAATCATCATTCCACCTGAGGACTTGTCATAGGCTAGGAGTTCCCAGTGCTGGATAGAGAAGAGGGCCTCTGAGGCTTCTTCCCCAGAACAGGAAGCATCTGGGCAGAAGAGGCCCCACAGAGCAACAGAGAAGAGGTGCCTGGCTTGGCATCTCAGTGGGCAGGTTCTAGCGATCAACACAAGGACATCTTTCCCCAATCCCAACTTCTATGCTGCAGAAAGTGAAAATGTCACCAGGGGAATACTTGCTGGTATTCTCACATATTTGAAAGTCCCTTGGAGGCATGATGAACTCATCCTGGGAGCTTGCTTTGTCATCACAGGGCATCCTTGAAGGACTTGGAAAGGTCTGTCTTCCTTTGTCATGCATGTGAAGTGGCTTCCTTACCCAAGCCAAGGACATAGCAGGTGACAGGAAGAACCTGTGCTTTGGAAATGGAGACTTCCTCATGGATCAGAGTTCAGGGCAGTCATTTCTTTGGACTCTCATTTGCATAGCAAATAATTTTCTAGGTTTTTTTTTGTATTTAATTAAAATTTGTTCCTCAGTAAGTGCGATAATTTTAATTGTTGTAGAATGCAGTTATCTTCAGTCCATCAAAAGAGACAAAAACTCATTTGTTTCCAGGTATGATTTTATCTCCAGAAAGTTCTTTCTGAGAAGTTGGGCCCCCAAAGTTCTTAGTTATGCCCTACTAGTCCATTCATGGTAAATTTTAATGACCTTTGATAAGGAGTCTTTGGGGGCTCTTAAGAGTTCATGGGGTCATGAGGTAGGACCCCAGGTAATAAGAACAAGAGAGGCCCAGGATAATAGTGCTTTCTGTCTTCCTCTGTAATCCCCTCTAACATGTTCTGATACAATTTGGGGTGCCCCTAAGTGCCATGCTTCTCATTTCCCAGCCTGGGGTGGTATCAGCATTCACTGTATGTATATTACCCTGTGTCAGTACAGTGAAATGTGTTTCAGAATCAGAGAGCACATGAAACATACCTTTTGTGGTTAGTGGGCTACACAACAGCCCTTCACTAAGTCATTTGATCCTTTCACTCTGTTGTGTGTGTGTCTGTGTGTCTGTGTGTCTGTGTGTGTTTCATGCATAGTGTGTACATGGCATAGGCAGTCAGAAGACAGCATATGGGAGCTGGTTTTCTCTACCATATGTGTCCCGAGGCTTCAGCCCACACTCAGTGCTCAGTAGTCTCCTGACTGTCCACTCTCCATTAGACTCAAGTCCTCTTGACCAGTAAACCTGGATGTTCCTTGGGATAGTATTGAGAAGATGGTGGTAATACATCCGGCTGAGACTAGAATAACTGTATATAAATAGACAATGGCATTTACACACTGTTATTATTGCCCAGTAAAACTAATAAAATAAAATAGCGCTTTCATTCTCAGTCATGACGATCTTTAGTCCTGGGTGCAAACTGTCTTCTAAAACACAAATGTGTTTCTGCTTTAAAGGATAGGAGAATAAAAGTAAAAGCTGCTCTCTTCCTTTGCCCAGATGTCCTCCAGAGGTCACTTGTGACCCCTTGGAAAAACAGCTGTGTGGAAATCAGGACTAGAACATC
Organism: Arvicanthis niloticus; assembly: GCF_011762505.2. Taxonomy (NCBI): domain Eukaryota; kingdom Metazoa; phylum Chordata; class Mammalia; order Rodentia; family Muridae; genus Arvicanthis; species Arvicanthis niloticus. Next base: position 79,003,757 of record NC_047669.1, read on the forward strand.
TGGGATCCTTGAGAAAATGCAGCCAATCAGCTGCACAGTGTACATTACACTAGTGCACTACAGTAGTGCATTACACTTAAGGGCTTGCAGAGTGTGGACAAGCAAGTGCACCCAATGAGCAGCCCTGGTGTCACTGTAAGAGCTTGAGTTCACTGAGGATATCAGAAAGTCATCTGTGTGCAGCCTGGGGTGGAGGTGGGGGCACATTGAAGAAAGAGCACTAGCTCCAGGGCATCCCAGTGATGCAATGTCCTGAAAGGAATGGAGCTAAGACCTGGGGGCTCTGGGCAGGGCTGATGATGTCACCTCCCAAATGATGCAGAGAAAGATGGTGGGGACATATCACCAGTGCATCTCTGAGCTCCAGGCCACTGAGATTTACTCCTTGTGCTTGCTGTATAGGGAAGTTGGTGACAGTAACTTTCTGTAGTCACCAAACAGGCACAATAAAATGTGAGTCTGGACAAAGGAATGAGTGATCCTGTGATAAGGAAAAGACTTGCAAACACCACAGGGCTAAGCACATTCAAAGCATATTTCCTAAAGAGCAGAGAATCCAAGCAGCTAAGTGCTGTAAGTGCAGGTGGGTGTGTTAGCATTTCTTCTAGGCTCCGCCCTACAGTTATCTGGCAACAGCCAGGTATGCCTGACTCACTATAAAAGGGGCTGCTTGCCCCTCCTCTCTTTCTTGCTCTTCCTCTCTTACCCTCTTCTCCCTTTGTCCCTTCTCTCCCCATTCCCCTCCCCCGTTTCTCTCCACATGTTCATGGCCAGCTTCTATTTCTCCTCTTCCTCTTCTTCCTCCTCCTCCTCTTTTTCCTCCTCCTCCCCCTTCTCCTCCTCCTCCTTCTCTTCTTCTTCTTCCTCTTTCCCTCCCTTCCCCCCTCTTCCTCTGCCTTTCTCTGTCTCTACTACCCCCTCAACTCCCCATGCCCTAAATAAACTCTAGTCTATACTATTCTCATTGTGTAGCTGGTACCTCATGAGCAAGGGATGCCTCAGCATGGGCACACAGAGGCACCCCTTTCCCCCACACCATACAGCACCTCCATCAAACATATCCCTGGCTTCTTTTTGTTTTTTATAAAACACAACAGGGTGGAATAGCTTGTGTAATGTACAACCAGAAGAAGCATCACTGAGATTAGTGGTCAAGAGAGGTGTGTACATTCAGTGTGACAGTTCCCAGTAGATGCCATAAGATGCCTTGTGCAAATTGGTGATTTGTTAAAGATCATACAAAATTCTCAGGAAAACTTAGGTGAAGTTCTGCGTCCATGTAGTTCTATAACCAGGAGAGTTTGAACCTTAGAGCTGTGCTGTTTTCTACCTGGATTGTAATATTTGATCAACTTTTTTTGTTGTTGTTTGCTTTACCTGTCCTATTAAGAACAAACCGTGAGAGGCTGGCAAGATTGCTCAGTGGGTAAAGTTGCTCACTGCCTCAGTGGGTAAAAGTGCTCTCTTCCAAGCCTGATGACCTGAGTTCAGTCCTCAGGAGATACATGATGGAAAGAGATAACAAATTTCTGCAAGTTTGTTTTCTGACTGCACATAAGCCTGGGCATGCACATACATACATAAAAACATGCATATTAAACAAATTAATGCAATTTTTAAATTTAAAGAATAAACTGTAGAGAACAAGAGATATCCAGTCATGTACTCTCCTCACTTCCCAGAGCATCCAAACAGTGATGGGTGGGGTGGACTGCTGGGGCACACTGCCTAAAAGGAAAGGGAAAGCCTTGGGAGATTGTACAGCTGGAAGATGGGATTTTCAGTTGACTGGAGAAGTTGTATCAACCATTCTTGCTATTCCATCTGAAAGGAGTGGGCTGGGTAGAGGGATTCCACAGAGACAAATGCTCAGATAACCAATGATCCTTCCAGAAACTATCCCCCAGGTCAATCTAATGAAGCAGTCTGCTTTATCTGTAAAGCTATTTTCCTCTGATCATTTGTCCACTAAGCTGTTAGCTGGCCTGTGGACTACACACATGTCTGACTTCATAGAGTTGTGCATGGTCTGCACACTCTGCACATATATGCATTTGCTAACCAGTCAGAACCCCCAAACGCCTCAAAAACTTGCCAATGAAGCTTCCAATCTTCCCTTTGTTTGGGGGAACACTTGAGCAGCTGCTTACTCGGTAAATAAATGTTTAGGCCTGAAATACTGTCCTTTATTTCCAAATGAATGCTCTTCCTATTGGATGTTGTCCTGGCTAGTTTTATGTCAACTTGACACAAGCTAGAGTCATTGGAGAGGAGGGAGCCTCAAATGACAATACCTCATAAGATCAGGCTATAAGCAAACCCATTGGCATTTTCTTAATTAGTGATTGATAGGGGAGGGTCCAGCCCATTGTGGGTGTGACTAACCCTGAGCAAGTGGTCCTGGGTTCTATAAGAAAGCAGGCTGAACAAGCCATGATGAGTAAACCAGTAAGCCGCACCCCTTCATGGCCTGTGCATCAGCTTCTGGCTCCAGGTTCCTGCCCTGTTTGAATTCTTGTCCTGACTTCCTTTGATGATGAACAATGATATAGAAGTGTAAGCCAAATAAACCCTTTCCTACCCAAGTTGCTTTTTGGTCATGATGTTTCATCACAGCAATAAAAAACTTAACGGAGACAGAGACCTATCTTGTCTCTGCATCTTTGTTTGACTTTGACAAGGCAAATGAGAACATAGATGAAGGAAGAGATGAGGCCTTTTTCTTGGACATGTTAAATTTACCATGCTGTGGGGATTTCTGGGCTTATGTAGAGTTTAAGAATGGAGAAAGGGACTGCAAGTCATCAGCAAGTCATGTTACATAAGGCCGGGCCTCGAATGAGCCACTAGCGAGGGCTGCAGCCATGGGTAGAGCTCAGGGATACCTGTGAGGGAAGATTGGCAGGAACCTCCAGGACCGGAGGCTAACAGAAAAGGGCTCATTGATGCAGGAAAGGCCTTGGACAGCAGCACTCTGGAAAGGTGGGTGAGAAAAGAAAAGAGAAGGTTTAAAGACATCCAATGAACTCAGAAGGACCAGTGAGCTGGAATCCCTAGGATGAAGAAGAGATGATGATTCCAGCAATGACAGTGATCTTCAGGATTCTGAGCATAGAAGCCTTGCTGCTGGGGACTCCAAAGAGGAAAAACAGGAGATGACCCTTGCCTCCCCTCTGGAGATAACAGGCTTCAGGCTGTCTCAAGAATGGAGGGTTTTTTGTTTCAACTATGAAAGGAGGACTGGCCTACTTGGGCCTTTGCTAACGTGGCTGCAGAGTCTGGGTATGAAGACTGAAACTCAGGATTAACACATGAAAAAGCTAACTTGCACAGAAAAACTGAAGCCCATCCTGACCAGCATGTCATCTAACAAACAGAGGAAGGTATCTATCTCATCATCCCAAGACTATTCTACTCAAAGTTGCATACAAGTTTGGATGTGTATGAAAGTATGTAGTATGTAGGTGGTGTGCTATGATATGCACACATGCATATTCATGAGTATGTGTGTGAAATGCCTCTGGTCAGTCTCAGTTACTTCAATGTAAACAAAAGAGAAACTAACTAGATCTCAGGTACAATGCGGAAGATGCAGGCTTCTCAACCTTGCTGCAGATCCAGAGTGCCTGCAGTTAGGGACATATTTTCTCCCATATACTTCTCAAAAAAGTGTGAAAACATCTTCAGAGTATACCTGGAGAAACCCCTCTGTACAGAGAAAGGTAAAGACTTCTAGGAGTGCTGAATGAGACAATCTTTTAGGGGCATGTGTGTATATACGTTTGTTGAGAGAGGTGTATGTACATGTGTATGTATGTGTATATTGTATATATGCTTGTAGAAATGCTAAAAGCATTTTATATGTATATTTGTGTGTATATATGTATATATATATATGAATTTAGAAGAGGTATGTGTATGCATATATGCATGTAAGAGGAGCATGAATGTATGTGTAGAAGCATGTGGGAGGCATATGTATATATGTGTATGTACATGCATGTAGGAAGTATGCTATGTATATGCATATGTGTATGTAAGTATGCACATAAGAGGTGTGTGTAATATGTTCAGTAATTCTCACATTCCACTCTATATTGGGATCACCTAGAAGTCCAGACTAGAAATTTGAAAATCTCTAGGCTTTGCCTCCAGAGACTGTGGTGCTCTGGGCCTGGGAGAAACTAAGACTAGTGGCCCTGAGTATACCTGCATATTCTCTCAGTGGTGTCCAGGCTTGGAGAATGTGAGGAGTCTCCAAGGAACATCTGGCCCCATATGAGCTGAGAAGTCAGGTCTCAGCTTGGAAGGTAAGGGTCAACTCAGCATTGTGACTCCCCCAGGGTAGTTCTTCTCCTCCATAGGAACACCAGGGTGCCTGGTACAAGCCTGAGACTGAAGAAGAGGTCATGTGATGTCATTTTTTCTTCTTGAGCCACGTGAGTTCAATAAAAGTCACCTCTGGGCTGTGTGCTCATCAAAGCATTGACAACCTAAGTTTAGATCCACAAACCACACATAAAGTCAAACATGGTAGTTCATATTTTTAATCACAGCATTTCTATTCTGAGATGGAGGTAGGGATAGGAGAATCCCCATAAGCTCACCAGCTAACCAACATGGTGTTCAAAGTGTAACAAGAAACCCAGTCTCAAAAGGTGGAAAGTAAGACCAGCATGTAGATCATCCCCTGTCGACATTATGGCATGTGCACACTTACACCCATCTCACACACAGAGTGATGGTTAGTTTCATCGTCAACTTGACACAATCTGGAGTCACTGGAAGAGAGTCTCAGTGAAGGATTACCCAAATCAGCCTGACCTGTAGGCATGTCTGTGGGGATTATTTTGATTATGTTAGTTAAAGTGGGAAGTATTGTTTGACATGGCTCATGACAGACCACACCAGGCCAAATGGTTTCACATGAGGTTTAGTCAGGAGATAGGGCAAAGGTGACGGCAAGAAGAGAGAGAGGTCAAGGGGCTCTGCCTATTTATATGAATAGTGACTGATGTAGCCTCTCATAAGAAAAGGTGGGAGGTGAGCCAAGTGGATTCTGGGAATGTATGGCAGTTGCCTTGGCAACGATGTGGAGGTCACCTAGATGTGGTGTCACTGGATTCGGAGCCTGATACCAACAGGAAGACCCACCCATTATGGGTAATTATCCTGTAGGTAAGGAATCCAGAATTGTGTACGAATGGGGAAATTTGGGATGGAGGCATGTCTCCACAATTAAGAGAAGTTGTTGCTCTTACAGAGGATTTGGTTTGGATTCCCACCACATCTATGGTAGTTTACAAACATTCATAACTCCAATTCCTGGGGATTCAATGCCCTCTTCTTACCTCTGGGGGCTTTAGGAATACATATGGTGCGTAGACATACATGCAAAACACTCTTACATATTAAAAAAAAAAAAAAAAGGACTAGCACTTGGGAGGCAGAGGCAGATAGATCTCTGTGAGTTTGAGGTCTGCCAAAACTACATAGACCCTGTCTCAAGAAAATCAATTAATTTAAAAGAGGAAATCAAGCTGAATATAAGAAGGTATGCATTCATTCTTTCAGCTTTTACTCATAGATATGACTAGCTGCTTCAAGCTCCTGATGTTTTTTGACTTCCCTACGATGATGAGTTGTAATCTGGAATGAGACAAACATTTCCTCTTATGCTGCTTTTGTCAGGGTCTGCACTGTATTTTTTGTCAACTTGATACAAGCTAGAATCATCTGGGAAGAGTGAACCTCAGTTAAGGAACTGCCTCCATCACACTGGCCTTAGGGAAAGTGTGGAGGACATGTTCTTGATTAATAGTTTGCAGTGGTTTAAATGAGAAGGGCCTCTGCAGGCTCATATATTTGAATACTTAGTCTCTATTGGGTAGAACCGTTTAGACCTCTGGAACCCTGAGACCCCAAATTAAACACTCTCTTTAATAGGTTTTCTTGATCATGGTGTTTTGACACAGCAATACAACAGTAACAAAGACACCAAGCTAGCACGATTATCCCAAGGATGTTAACTAAGCTTCATTTTACCAGGTGGAGTTCAAAGGATGAATGAATGTCACCAGGCCATGCTGGTTCTTGCTCAGCCTCATACACAAAGGATAACAAAAACAATGGGGAACACATATTAGAAGGGGGAGTTGAGGGTATGTGTATATTTGTATTTAATTTAATTTATTATTCTCAGTGCGTTTAAGATGTGTGCACATGTGTTGATGTCAGAGGACAGTTCTATGGAGTCAGTTCTCCACCATCAATGTAGATTTATCTTCTCTCTCATGTAGCCCAAGCTGACTTCAAATTTGCTATCTAGCCAGGAATAACCTTGAACTCCTGCTGCCTTAGACCTCCCAAATGCTGGGATTATAGCTCTGTGCCACTGCACGTGGCTTATGTGATACTAGGGATGAAACCCAAGGCTTCAGGCACTCTAGGTAACACTTTACTAACTGAGACACATGCTCATTACCCCAATTTAGATTCTTGAAACAGCAATGGATATAGATATTGATGTCACTGTGATCCAGAGGAGGCTTGAGCTGAGTGTAGTATCAGAGTAGCCAGCCCAGGGTTTGGTCAGCCCATGCCCACTGTATCTCCTTCAATGTAGTTAAACTGTGCACCAGGTGAACAGGAGACCATGCTGTCCAGGTGTGAATGCAGAGGCTAGGATGGACCCTCCATACATGGAAATGGACCCATAAGCTGATTCTTAACAGGCACCTTCAAGGTGACCCCATGTCTCCAGATAACTCTGTTGGGAGCTGTTGAGGCTCCATGTTTTTGACATTAGTTCTAGGCTCCACACTGGACAGGGATGAGTTTGCCAGAAGAGGATGACCTGCTTCTTCTACTTGGAACCTAGGAAGAAGGGCAGCTGGCATGAATAGGAGGTGGTGGTGTCAGTGGGGATGGACAGTGGAGAGTGAGATAGTGATTCCTGACTTATTCCAGGCCTAGAGGCATCTAAGAGAGTATACGGGAGGCTGTGAGATCTGAGGTCCCTCCCCTTCCCAGGGATCTTCCTATCCTTCTACCCACTCAGGAATGCAGTGGGTCCACTCTGTTTATTGAGCCATCCAGCCTCTCTGCTCACTACCTGCACCTGGAGGCACTTTTTGTCCAGTGGTTACCCAGACCCTGGCAGCATCTCTGGTTTTTCCAGTTGGACAGGGAACACCTGAAGAGCCAATAAACCCTGTGCCTGGGGAGAGAGAATGTTTTCCAGACACATCCTGGCTGTCTCTGGACTGTCAGCTTGCATTACTCAGTGGCCATGTGTGTGAACCCCAAGATACTGGGATTCCTTTCCAACAAAGTGGCTGTTGCCAACAAGTGAGCCTTGGCCATGATCCTAGCCATGGTGGCTATCTGACCTCCTCAGGGCTCTGTTCCAATGAGCACAGGGAACTGTAGAGGTGATAAGACCAATGCTTCGCAGAAGGAAGGAAGGCCAAAGCAACTACAGAATAAAAGCACAACAGGACAGGAAATCGGGGAGGGAGGCAATACCTGGATTCTTAGGCGTTGTTTCATTTAAACTCTTCCCTTATGTCAACAGAGGTAAGGTCCACTCTGACCATCTACCCATCTAGCTAGGCAGTTAGCATTACAAAATATTGCAAAATTAATAAAAACAACTGAGATGATTTTCTCGACTTAAGATGTTGGTAGCTTGTTAACTAGTTTGAGGGGGAGGGGCATGCCATGTCATTGCCTTGAACTCTCAATTCTTCCTGCCCAGCTTCTCAAGGGCTAGGTGTAATTCCAGGCCAGTGCCACCATAAGCTGATTAAATTGCATTTATCACAGAAATGCAAAGGTCTACTTTATAATTTTAAAATTACCCCAAAATATAAACAATTCTTAGAGGTGTTATCTATCAATACTTCTAGTAAGTTCTGTTCTGTGATTCCAGCCAATGGGATGAGGAAAAATAAGAAAAGAGAGATGGGGAATGGGGAGAAAAGAGAGGGAGAGGGGTGGGTCAGAGGAAAGGAAGAAGGTAGAAGAGAGGAGAGAGGGAAAGGAAAGTAGGAAGGGAGACTGGAGAGAGAGGAAGGAAATGTACCATATTCTAGAAAACTGTCCTTACATGCAGTTGATGCCTTCAGGAAAAAAACAAAAAAACAAAAAAACATCTGAAGGTGAAAATTGCTAATTGTACCAATCAAGTTATCAGGGGTTTAGACATGTCAGTAGCAGACTACACTCCAGTCATCTTACCTCCCCCCCCCCCAAAGAACCTGTGCAATAGTAACATGGTTGGATGCCCAGATCTAACAAAAAGCTACAGAAAAAAAAAAAAAAAAAACAAAACCACTCACTGGCCAGATAAAACCACACTGTGCCAATAAATCAGAATACTGGTGAGGATACCATAACACCAATTCCCTTCTTCCCAAACACATCTAATGTCACTGAGTAAAACTCCTGAGGACTTTCTAAGAGTTGCACCAAACTAATCCCCAAATTCACAAAAAGACCTGAAGTTCAGAGCCGTTAATGAAAAAAGGAGGAGAATGGCTCTTGAGAAGACACAAGTTCTGCAAATAAGTAGAATCACATCAGTGCAGAGCTGTTTTCACAGAACAAGGAGCCAGGGGGACAAAGCAGGAATACAAGGGAACAAGCCACTTGGTAGAATTTGTGCTGCTGGAGTATGGGCAGGCTGGAAAAGGAGGCCCTGGCTTTGAGAGGCCAGGCTGACCAGTGAGAGACGATTGTTGCCTTGTGCCCAGCTTCGTCATTTCTGCTTGAGTGGCAGGTGCAAACAAGATGCTAAATGAGGAAGATAGAAAGAACCACTGTTAGCATTCTATCTAAACTCCACCCCACCGTTACCTGGCAACAGACAGGTATACTACTCCTCAGTTACCTGGCAACAGCCAGGTAGGCCTGGCTCACTATAAAAGGGGCTGCTTGCCCCTTCCTCTCTCTTTTGCACCCTTGCTGTCTTGTTCTCTTGATCTCTTGTTCCTTTCTTGCCCTCTTGGGCTCTTCCCTTCCCCCACCCCTCTCCACATGATCATGCCCGGCCTCTTCTTCTCTTCTCTTCTCTTCTCTTCTCTTCTCTTCTCTTCTCTTCTCTTCTCTTCTCTTCTCTTCCTCCTCCTCCTCCTCCTCCTCCTCCTCCTCCTCCTCCTCCTCCTTCTTCTTCTTCTTCTTCCTCCTTCCTCTCTCTCTCTCTCTCTCTCTCTCTCTCTCTCTCTCTCTCTCTGCCTTTCTCTGCCCCTACTACCCTCTTAACTCTCCTCCCCATGCCTTGAATAAACTCTATTCTATACTATACCATTGTGTGGCTGATAACTCAGGGGGTTGAAGTCCCAGCACGGGCCTGCTGAGACATCCCCTTCCCCCATACCTCACCACACACCCACAGAACATATTCTATATCTCTTTATCTTTTTATAAACATGTCACCCACCCTAGAGGGAGAAACTTGACCCTAGCTCAGTTCAGGAGCCATGGCTTTGTCTGCAGCAGTGGGGCATGGATCGTGTCTAATCATTTCTGAGGAACAATGATGCCTGTCCTCATCTTGTCTAAGCCACAGGGCATTGCTCAGTCCTGTTGAAATCACCAATGCTGGTGGCTCCTGAAAACACAGAACATAGACTGGTGAGAGGATTTCTTACTCTTCAAGTAAAGTTAGTCATTTCAGAGTACACGCTGCCCCGGCTAGAATAGCTGGAATTCCATCTTCCTTACATGGTGATGGTGCAGAACTGATACACATCCAGCAGAAAGCATTCTTGGAGTTTCCAACTAGAGACTTTTCCTGCCCAGTAGGACCCTCCTTCAAAGCTGCATAACATCTTCAGAAGCTGCAGCTTCCGGGGGCTTCTGGTGGTGTCAGGAAACAGCAGCAGTTCAGGTGACTAAGCAAGGAGGTACAGCAGGCCAGGGGAGCTCAGTGAGTTTTCTACCTTCTGTTTTTCACCAGATGATAAGTTTATTTGGAAGGAGAAGGATCTGTATATTAAATTCAGATAAAATTAGTACACATCATGAAATAAAGATGCAAGGCTGAGAGGGAGGAGAAGCCATGTGGACTATATACAGAGACCTGGTTTCTGTGCTTTGCAAATGGTAAGTAGCTGAGGTGAGAGCTCTAGCAGGTACTGAGAACTTTAGTTATAACGTCGGTATTCAAAAGACACCACATTCTTTCTGTGAGTAATGCAATGAATGGCAGGAGCATTTAAATATCAGGAGTGAAGGTGTAGCTCCAATAATGAGCACTTATCTAGAGTGTGCAAGGTCCTGAATATCTCTCTCTCTCTCCCTGTGTGTGTGTGTCTGTGTGTGTCTGTGTGTGTGTGTCTGTCTGTCTGTCTTTGTCTCTCTGTCTCTCTCTCTCCCTCTCTCTCTCTCTCTCCATCTCTCCCTCTCTCTCACACACAGGCACACGCACACACACCATAAGAAAGATAGCATGTATGCTGTCTTAGGGTTTCTACTGCTTTGATGAAACACCATGACCAAAAACCAATTTTGGGGAGAAAAAGATTTATTGGATTGGCTTCCACATCACAGTTCATCAACAAAAGGAAGCCAGGTCAGGAACTCAAGCAAAGCAGAGACCTGTAGTCAGGAGTTGATGTAGAAGCTTGTTCTCCATGGCTTGTCAGCCTACCTTCTTTTGTTTTTTATTAATTAATTAATTTACCTCCTGACCACAGTTGACCCTCCCAATTCTCCTACCAGCCCTTTCCCCTGCTTCATCCACTCCTCCTTCATTCCTCTTCAGAAAAGGGGAGTCCCCCCCCATGGATATCAACCAGCCCTGACATATCAAGTTGCAGCAAGACGCATGTCTTCTATTGAGGCTTGACACAAATGCAGCCCAATGGGAGAAAGGGGTCCTAAAGGCAGGCAACTGAGTCAGAGACAAATCCTGCTCCCACTATTAGGAGTCCCACATGAAGACCAAGCTGCATGACTGTAACATATGTGCAGAGGGCCTAGGTAAGTCCCATGCAGGCTTCCTGGTTGGAAGTTCAGCCTCTATGAGCTCCTATGAGCCCAAGGTAATTGATTCTGTAGGGTTTTTGTTGTTGTTGTTGTTTTGGTGTCCTTGACCCCTCTGATTCTTACAATCCTTCCTCCTTATCTTCCACAGGATTCCCCAAGGATTAAGGAACAAAAGAACTTAATACTCAGTTGTGGGGTCTGTGTGTCTGTTTTCATTGGTTGCTGGATGAAGTCTCTCTGAAGACAGTTATGCTAGGGTTCTGTTTGTAAGTATAGCATAACATGATTTGCAGTGTCAGTGTGGGCTCTCTCTCATGGGTGTCAAGCTGGACCAGTCATTAGTTGGCCACTCCCCCTCAACTTCTGCTCCATCTTTACCCCAGAACATCTTGTAAGAAGGGCAAATTGTAGGTCGAAGGTTTTGTGGCTGGGTTGGATTGGAAGTCTTGCCTGGTTACAGGAGATGGTCAGTTCAGGCTCCATATCCCCCACTGCCAGAAGTCTTAGCTATGGTCACCCTCATAGATTCCTGGGGTTTCCATTGCCCTATGTTTCTAGCTCACTCTAGAGATGCTCCCAATTCCAGTTGTTTCTCCCAGTACTCTCTCCTCCCTCTATGTGATCCTTCCTGTTCCATACCCTCATCCAGCCCTTCCCCACCCAACCCCTTCTACCCATGATGTCTATTCTATTTCCCCTTCTCAGTGAGACTCACAAGTTCCCCCTTGAACTCTCCTTGTTAATTAGCTTCTTTGGGTCTGGGTTATCCTTTATAGCTATCCACTTATAAGTGAATATATTTCGTTTGACTTTCTGGGTCTGGGTTACCTTACTCAGGATGATCTTTTCTAGTTCCATCTATTTGTCTGCAAATTTCATGATGTCTTTGTTCTTAATAACTGACTAATACTCCATTGTGTAAATATACCACATTTTCTTTATCCATCCTTCAGTTGAGGGACATCTAGGTTGTTTCCAGTATCTGGCTATTATGAATAAAGCTTCTATGAACATAGTTGAACAAGTATCTTTTTAGTATGGTGAAGCCTCCTTTGGGTATATGCCCAGGAGTGGTATAGCTGGGTCTTGAGGTCGAACTATTCCCAATTCTCTGAGAAACTGCCAAATTGATGTCCAAAGTAGCTGTACAAGTTAGCACTGCCACCGTCAATGAAGGAGCGTTCCCCTTGCTCCACCACCTTTCCGGCATGAGATGTCACTTGAGTCTTCTATCTTAGCCATTCTGATGAGTGTAAGACAGAATCTCATCTCAGAGTTATTTGATTTTCAGTTCCCTGGTGACTAAAGCTGCTGAATATTTCTGTATGTCCATCTCAGCCATTAGAGAGTTCTCCATAAATAACTATCTGTTAAGAACTGTACCTCATTTTTAACATTTGGTTATTTGGTTTGTTGATGTATAATTTCTTGAGTGCTTTATATATTTTGGATATCAGCTATCTATCAGATGTGAGGTTGGTGAAGATCTTTTCCCATTCTATTGGCTGCTGTTTTGTCCTTTTGACAATGTTCTTTGCCCTACAGAAGCTTTTAGGTTTCATGAGGCCCCATTTATTAATTGTTAACCTTAGTGCCTGAGTTGTTGGTGTTCTGTTCAGGAAGTTGTCTCCTGTGCCAATCCATTGAAGGCTATTCCCCAGTTTTTCTTCTATCAGTGTTAGTGTATCTGCTTTTATGTTGAGGTCTTTGATCCACTTGGACTTGAGTTTTGAGTAGAGTGATGGACATGGATCTAGTGCATTCTACATGCAGATATCCAGTTAGACTAACACCATTTGTTGAAGAAGCCTTCATTTTCCACTGTATAATTTTGCTTTTTTTTTTTTTTTTTATCAAAAATCAAATGTTGCCGGGCAGTGGTGGCGCATGCCTTTAATCCCAGCACTTGGGAGGCAGAGGCAGGCAGATTTCTGAATTCGAGGCCAGCCTGGTCTACAGAGTGAGTTCCAGGACAGCCAGGACTACACAGAGAAACCCTGTCTCAAAAAAACAACAAAACAACAACAATAACAACAACAACAACAACAAAATCAAATGTCTGTAGGTGTATGGATTTACTTTTTGGTCTTTGATTGGATTCCATTTATCAACCTGTCTATTTTTATGCCAGTACCATACAGTTTTTATTACTATTTCTCCGTAGTACAGCTTGAAGTCAGGGATGGTAATATCTCCAGAAGTTCTTTTATTGTACAGGATTGTTTTTAGCTATCCTGGTTTTTTTTTTTTTTTTTATATGAAGTTGAGTATTATTCTTTCAAGATCTGTAAAGAATTGTGTTGGAATTTTGGTGAGAATTTCATTGCATCTGTAATTACTTTTGGTAAGATTACCATTTTTACTTTAACCTTACCAATCCATGAGCACAGAAGATGCTTCTGATGTCTTCTTCAATTTCTTCAAACACTTGACATTCTTGTCATACAGGTCTTTCACTTGCTTTGTTGGAGTTACACCAAGACATTTTGTATTATTTGTGTTAGTCTGTTTGCTTATAGAAACCAATACCACCAGTCCAAGGTTGACACCACCTATAATGGGTTGGGCCTTCCTCCACCAACCACTAATTAAGAAAATGCCCTACAAGCTTGCCTGCAGCCCAATCTTATTTTTCTTATTTCAGATAACTTTATTTTTGTTATTTATGTGTATGCACATATATGGGTATGCATACCTACACACTTGCAGAGGCCAGAAGAAGGTGCTGAATTCCTGGAAGCTGGAGTTGTGGTTGTTTACACACCACAAATCTGGGTTCTGGGATCTAGACTCTCATACTCATGATTGTTGAGGAAGATCTTAGCCCCTGAGCCATCTCTCTAGCCCTATGCACATATTATAAAAAGGGGTTCACTAGATTGGATTACATGATAGGAATTGGGTAATCCTATGGGGTAGGGGATGGAGGGCATCTATATGTTAGAGGGGCTGACAACTCAGTAGCTGCTCATTCCACAAATCTGGATGGCTCATGTCTTAGTCAGGATTTGTAATCCTGCACAAAACATCATGATCAAGAAGCAAGTTGGGGAGGAAAGGGTTTATTCATCTTACACTTCCATGTTGCTGTTCATCACCAAAGGAAGTCAGGACAGGAACTCACACAGGGCAGGAACTTGGAGACAGGAGCTGATGCAGAGGCCACGGAGGGGTGCTGCTTGCTGGATTGCTTCCCCTGGCTTGCTCAGCTTCCCTTCCTATAAAACCCAGGGCTATCAGCCCAGGGATGGCACCACCCACAATTAGCCCTCCCTCATCAATTACTAATTAAGAAAATGCCTTTCAGCTGTATCTCATGGAGGCATTTCTTCAAGGGAGGCTTCTTTGTGATAACTCCAGCTTATGTCAAGTTGACACACAAAACCTGTCAGTACAGCTCAGTAGTCCCAATTTAGCTCTGAAAGCCTGGAAGATACCTGGAGAGTTCCTGTTGGACAGCCAGAGAAGCTGACACCTGTTGTGGGTAGAAGGTGGCAGGCAGAGATAGCACAGCAATTAAGACCTACACTTAATAAGTTGACGATCACACTTAGCCATCTCCTCCTGAAATTACTATCCTAGCATCTCCCAATAGTGCTACCAGCTAATATGTGAATCTCCAGGGCTGTTGGGCTTATTGACAGATTTGAGTCAGGAGCATGAGGACAGTACTACAGTGTTGCGGCCCAAGCTGCCCCATGTTTGGGGGCCCAAGTGTCTCAGACCGTTCTGTCAGTGTTAGAACCCGCACTGCCAAAAGCCTTGGGGGCTCAATTGTCCTCAACTGTCCCAAGCAGCTCCTGTCCACGGGTCGGGGTTCAGCAAGAGAGAGAGAGTGAGGATGGATACGAGGAATGGAGACCAGACAGAGTGTGATTCAATCCTGTTTATTCTTCAGTCTCTCTTCCTAGTCCAAGTCCCAAGTCTTGAGTTCCTAGTCCCTAGTTCCTAGTCCCTAGTGCCTCCAAGTTCCAAGTTTCCAGTTCCAAGTTCTCTTCCAAGTGCCTGCTACCTAATGCCTAATAACT
Source organism: Arvicanthis niloticus (assembly GCF_011762505.2). NCBI lineage: Eukaryota > Metazoa > Chordata > Mammalia > Rodentia > Muridae > Arvicanthis > Arvicanthis niloticus. Next base: position 79,018,777 of record NC_047669.1, read on the forward strand.
AACTCCAAGTTGTACTGTTTAACCTCATTCCTAGTTCCAAGTTATACTCTCTGAAGTATCTGATTCTCTGTTCTGCCTCTCACCTTTTATATGTCTCACTTCTAAGCCACGCCTCTAAGTCACGCCTTTAATCATGCCCTTAGGTCTTGTCTCTAAATCTGATCTCTAAGTCACACCCTTAAGTCACACACCTCTAAATCTCACACACCCAAGGGAAGATCCTGGGTATCTAAAACAAGATGTTATCAGAGTGTGCTCAGCTGTTGTAGGCTAATGTAATCAAGTCTCTGGTCAGGGTACATGGCTCAAGATGGCTGCAAGGATGATAGCCGCTTTCTGTCGGCTCTCTACACTACAGCAGGACTGGAGGCCACCTTTAGTCCTGGTCATCCATCAACTGACAGCTGGTAGAGACTTCTGGACTGCCCTGCTCAGCACCACTCTTCCTCCCTACTCTCCAAACCAAGGGCTTCTCTTAGCTGTAATGTACAGTCTCAGCAGGGCTCCCAGCTCACTCACCTGGAAGAAGGCCTCTGCAACCCAGGGATGCCTAAGCTACATTCTGGGGCTACTTAGATCTGAATCCTAGAGGAAGAATTATAGCCTCAGGAGGATGCTAAGCTTCTGAGTGATTCCAGGTGGATATCCCCCTTCCCTCCGAAAAGAAGGCAGCCACCACTGAGCAGGGTTTGGCTCAGGTTCTGTCAACATGTACTTTAATGAGAACAGAATATTACTGATGTTGTTAAGTGGGCCCAGGTCAGAGACCCAAAGTGGTTCCTTTTTCTGCCCTTTTCATAATCCAACCCACACCCAGAACTTACTCTGCAGATGTGGTAACATCTTACCCTTGCTTTTATTCCATCTTAAAACAGGGCCTGATAAACTGGGGCAGAGGAAGAGGGAAAAAGAACCAGAACTGGGGTTTGTTTGGGGTTTGTTCTCTGGCTTGCTTGTTTGTTTTGAGACAGGTAGGGTCTTGCTTTGAAGCTATTTTTACCTGAAGAAGAAGCACCTGTGTGTCTTAAACAAGATGAGCAAGGGTCTCCGTTGCTCATTGCTGTAAGGAGACACCATGACCAAGGCAACTCTTTTTTTTTTTTTTTTTTTTGGTTTTTTAAGACAGGGTTTCTCTGTGTAGCCCTGGCTGTCCTGGAACTCACTCTGTAGACCAGGCTGGCCTTGAACTCAGAAATCCACCTGCCTCTGCCTCCTGAGTGCTGGGATTAAAGGCATGAGCCATCACTGCCTGTCAAGGCAACTCTTATAAGGACAACATTTATTTGGATCTTGCATACAAGCTCAGAGGTTCAGTTCATTATCATCAAGGCAGGAGCATGCCAGTGTCCATACAGGCATGGTGCTGGAGGAGCTGAGAGTTATTCTACGTCTTGATCTGAAGGCCACTAGGAGAAGACTAACTTCCAGGCAGCTAGAAGGAGGATCTCAAAACCCATTCCACAGTGGCACACTTCCTCCAACAAGGCCATACCTACTCCAACAAGGCCACAGATACTAATAGTGCCACATCCTGGGCCAAGCATATTCAAACTACCACAATGTGAATGTGAGTGTGAGTGTGAGTGTGTGTGTATGTGTGTATGTGTATGTGTGAGTACAGTACCTACAGAGTCCAGAAGAGAACACTAGCTTCCTTAGAGCTGGAGCTAACAGGCAGTTATGAGCCTCTTAATATGGGTGCTGGTAACTGGGTGTGGGTCTTCTGCAATGACAGCAAGCATACTTAACCAACTGCTGAGCCGTTTCTTCAGTCATTGCTCTAGAACTTTCTAATTACTAAACCAGAAGCCCATAACTTTACAGTTTATATGTGCCCCCAAGTCCTTCCAAATAAATGTGTGTGGATGAGGCCTAACCTACTGCCGTGGTTTGCATATTAAGTGTCACCCACAGGCTCCGGTGTTTGAATGCATGGTCTCCAGCTGGTGATACTGTTTGGGAAAGCTGTGGAATGCTTAGGAGGTACAGCCTCCCCTAAGGTCACTGGGGGGTGGGAGCAGATCTTGAGGGTTTGAAGCCAGGCCCCGATTCCCACCTTACCTCTGTTTCCTGAGTACAGATGCCATTGTGACTCCATGCTTCTGTCACCATGAAGCTGACTGCTGCTGTGGCTGCCCCACCATGGTGGATTGGATCTTGTCAGACTATAAGCCCAAAAGAAACCCTTCCTTCCTGAAGATTGTTTTTATCAGACATTTGGTTACAACAGTTAGAAAGTTATTATACAACAGAATTTGGTGGGCACCACATGCCACAGAGTTTGGTGGGCACCACGTGCCTCTGCCAAGATCAGGATGCTTATTGATTCATGTTGAGTGAGTTGTGCTGTATATGATGCTCTTGTTGTTTCAAGTAATAACTGGGCCTTGTCTCCCAGGTCGGTGGGCCCTCATTCCTCTCACTCAGCTGCTAGTCTCACTCTGTTCTTCTATGCTGAAGAACAGAACAGATCACCGCTGACTGACCTCTGGGTCTGTTGCTCTTAGTTCATTGTGACCAGAAGAGTTATGACTGAGATGATCTCCAAATGCCATCCTACCTTCAGCTTAGTGGACTCTGGAGATAAATGCACTCTGAAGTGCAGGTAAGTATCAACCTATATGCATACACACATGTATAAATCTCATGATTTCACATGTACACACTCCACTCACAAGTATTTGTGTCAAATATGAATATATAACATGCAGATAAGTGTACATACACACACAGAGACACACACACAGTCCTCAGGCACACCTGCCAGCTTGTGTTTTCCTTTCAACAATTCTATTCTTTTTAAGCCAAGATTCTCCTGGGAAGACCAAGCAGCTTGAATATGCTGATGATGGAAGAGCTGAAAGCAAAAAGGAAGAGAGGTGATGAATCATTTCATAAACATTCTATAAACATTATTGCATAAACATCCTTTTATGATTATATAGAATGATCTAGAAAATGACTCCTATAACTTCTCTTCTCATGAAGAAAATCACTGAAATGATGAGTCATGAATAGGAACTTCCTCTGAACCCAGATTCACATGAAGAGAAGGGGTTACTTGACATTTGGCAGTTTACATGGTCCCTTAAGAACTATCCCTAAGTCACCATAGTCCTTTTTAGTGTTATCAGCTGAATCATGAGCTGGCAGGGTGGTAAGTGACAATCACAAGGCTGTGTTCACCTAACCAGCTTCCTCTCAAGTTGTTGTAAATTGTCTTCATGGGAGACAAGGTCACATTCTGGGGAACAGAGGGCTAGGAGCAGTCTGCATGGACAAAGGGAAGCAGGTGGCACATCCTCAAGCTACCCATGTGTGCCAAAGCCTGGAGACTACTCTTCCTATGAAGGCTGGGATACATATGCTAGGCTGCATTGATTTGAATAACGACTGTTTGCTTAATTGTGGAAGAAGAGACTTCAGAATGGAGTTAACCACAAGCCTGCCTACCACAGTGGGTTAAGAGAAAGACAAAGAGTACTAGGCACATGTAGAAAATGACATACAGAGGCTGAGAGAGAAAAAAATGATGCCCTGAAAAAAAATAACAGGTGCAATAACAAAAACAGGTGCAAAAATAGAGGAATTTTCCTGAGGAAATCTAAATGACAAAGTAAATAGCCAAGGACTTGCCTGTGGGTAGTCTTGAAAGACACAGAGTGGGGGATCATGATAAGAAGAAAAAGGGAATGGGGTGCTCTGAAGTAACTCAAGTAAAAAGAAATACTCCCATAAGAATGACTGATGGATACACCAAGGCTGATCATTCTGCAATATACAATTCTCAAAACAAATTTTAGTATCAAGATAGTTTTTTTTTTTTTTTTAAAGAGGGCTGACATTTTATTAAGAATGTTGGTTCTACCCGCTTTTCTATTTTTTCCCCTCTTTTATTGGATATAATATTTACATTTCAAATTTTATCCCCTTACCATATTTCTCCCACCACCCAGGAACCCCTTATCCCATCCCCCTCCTCCTGCTTCTATGAAGGTGTTTATCCACCTACCCCCAGCCCCCCTCCCCACCCTCAGATTTCCCCCCCCCCCTCAGTGCTCAGCCTTCAGGGTACCATTGACCTTGTCTCCCACCTATGCCCAACAAGGCCATCCTCCCCTACATATACTGCTGGAGTCATGTGTCTCTCTATATGTGCCCCTAGGCTGGTGGTTTAGACCCTGGGGAGCTCTGGCTGGTTGGTATTGTTGCTCTCCTCACGGGGCCACCAGCCCTTAAGGTTCCTTCAATTTACTCTCTAACTCCTCCATTGGGAACCTTTGATCAGATTAATGGATAGCTGTGGGTATCTGTCTCTGGATATGTCCGACTCTGGGAGACCTCTAAGGAGACAGCCTTATCAGGCTGCTGTCAGCTTTCCCATCCTGACATCCCTATCAGCGTCTATTTTTGGTGACTGCCCATGGAATGAATACCCAGATGGAATGGTCTCCCTACAACCCCCCCTTCAGATTCTGACCCACACTTTGTGTCCATATTTGCTCCCTTGGGTATTTAGTTACTCCTTCTAAGAAAGACCCAGGCATCCTCACTTGTTCTTTCTTCTTCATGAGCTTCATGTCGTCTGGTAGTTGAATCTTTGTTGTTTCAAATTTTTGGGCTAATCTCCGCTTATCAGTGGGTAAATACCATGTGTGTTCTTTTGTGATTGGGTTACCTCACTCAGGAAGATATTTTCTAGTTCCCTGCTCAAACCTCTGAGGTCCAGGAATTCCATCTGGAGGCAGCGAAGACACAGCATCAGAGGATTGTCAATTTGCTCTCCCCCCCACTCCTCTTCTAATATCTCAACGCCCATAATCAGCTTGAAGAAGCTAATGAAGAGTCAGCACCCCTATTCCCTGGGCTTGGGGACTAAGGTGGTAAATGTTGGGCTGTCTCTCTAGGGAAAAGTAGTGGTTTTGTCGGAATAGAGAGGATTAGCTAGGGTTTATTGCATAGCCATAACCTATTAGTAGAAATCTGTATAATTAATATCAAGATGAAGATATAAATTCTTAAATGGCACCAATTTACTTTGTTTACAAATTTTAAGGTTTTCATTGGCATGAGCTTCTTAGTGATATAAGAGTGAGACGAATATTGTTACTCTCATAGGCATTGTACCAGTATAACACATTTAGGAATACAAAGCTTAGACCCAGTCCTTCTTTAACTTTTTTAAACTGATTTGAGATGGTCAGCCTGTGAGTTAAGGGACTATAGCAAATTCATGACTTGGAGTTTATTATAAGGGTGTTCTCTATGTTTTATTTAGAAATAGCTGAGTGGAGTTAACAGGCAACAGTCCAGATTACCTTACATGGATAGCTGGTTTTTAAAACATCAGAAATCCTTAGAATTGACATGACAAACATTTCAGTATTAATGTTCATTTTCATTAGAGACCTGTCTGCTCCGGACAGCTTCCTATATTGAATTCTAAGAAGAAATTGAGCATCCTTGGAGTTACTCCAGTTGTGGTGAAACAGCCACTAGGCAAGAATTGCCACTTTCCTTCTACAGACAAATTACTGTCCAGAAAAGGACACACTTGCAGAATAGTTGACTGATTATATCTGCCTAGACAGAGTAATCAGCCCTTAATAATTCTGCAGCACTAAGGTCTGTCAGAAGATCCTGGGCCAGAAGGCAGAAGAACAGATGCTCCAACGTTTTGAAGTAGAGCGAGTGTCCAGGTGGTCAGAGGTCTCTATAAATTGGCTAAGTTTTAGAAACTACGATTTGTGCTTCCAACAATTATAGTTAACTCAGTCATTCTGGATTTCTGATGGGGTTGAAAACATATAGCTATTGACCTTAAGAGAAAAGATTTGAGTGGATGGTCGTCAGCTGACATTCATCCTAAAGCCAGGTTCAGAACTAAATGTTCTAGTTAGAATAGATGACAGAGGAGCTAGTTAGTCAACAAAAGAATGGACTGGGTATTAGGACTATCCTGTACCTCACTGGTACAAATTGGCATAATTATGCTCTAATTGTATTTTGAGAGAAAAGTTTCATTTTAACAGGAAGGGTGATGTGTAGGAGGAGCTAAGGTAGGAGGAGTACTGAGAGGAAGAAAAGGAGTAAGAAGAGGAGAAGAAGAAGGAGAGGAGAAGCTAGGTGATGAAAGAGAGAAAGAGGGGGGAGACAGGGAGGCAGATATTCATGTATCTCTACCAGTCAAAGATAGTTGTTATATCTAGGTCAGTCAGTGGGTTACACCTCTGATTGAACAATTCCAAACTTATAAAGCCTATGATTAACATTTTTAAAAAATGTATAAGTGCAAAAAGAAAAAGGGGGCTTGGGATAGGGGTTTCCTAAGGGGGGTGGGGGGGAATAGGGATAGGGGATGCCATCTGAAGTGTAAATAAAATATCTAATAAAAAAAAAAGAATGACTGATGGAGATTCTGAAAACAAAATCCCAAAACTCTAAAAATGAAGACAACTCCATGAATTCCATAAACTTTAAAGTGGACACAGTTAAAGAGAGAGTCAATGAAACAGAAAATTCTACAAAGGAAGTAATGGTAATAGAACAGTAAGAGAAATAGAAAATATATTAGAAACTTAAATAATATGGAGAATGAAATAGAGACACTCAACAGAGTCTTGACAGGAATTCTAGAATTGGAGAAGCTTGGGGGCAACACAGAAGTGGCCATGTCAGGTCTGTCAGCATCCCAAAAATGAAGGACATGCTTTTTCAAGTGGAAGGCTAACACTAAAGAGTCTGAAAGGTGTATAGAAATAAATACACAGATTCAATACAGTGAAGATGGAAGTCACCAGGGACCAGGAGAAAATCTAAAGATCCCAATAAGAAAAAAGCAAACACTGACACACAGCAGTGACGAATGGGAAGTTGATATCTCAACAGGGAGTGTGTGGGGTAGAGAGAGAAAGCCTTTCCAAGGCAGAGAAATGGGCTTTGACCACAGACACTTCCAACAGTGAAATGAGGAGTGAAAAAAAAAAAAAAAAAAACTTCACCATCTATAATCCCTGCAGGTTAGGTGGCACCACCACCTATAATCCCAGCACTCAGGAAGCAGAGGCAGAGCTTTGAGTTTGAGATCAGCCTGGTATACAAGTTTCAGGACAGCCAGAGCTATACAGTGAAAACCTGTCTCCAAGGAGGCAGGGAAGGAGGCTCACTATATAGCCCAGCTAAGGTTAGAACTTGTGATTCTCCTGCCTCAGCCTCCTGAGCATGAGAATCACCAAGCTCATACAAACTTTGATGGAAGAATTACAAAAGCAGTGGTTCTCAAACAGGAACCTAGGAAATCTACCAGAAAACATGAAAAACTTCCCAAAGCCCAGGCCACATCTAGTTTAGACACCTGTTATTTTAACTCAGGAATTCCAGTGTTCAGCTGGGACTGAAATCTTTTTTTTTTTTTTTTTGGTTTTTCGAGACAGGGTTTCTCTGTATAGCCCGGGCTGTCCTGGAACTCACTCTGTAGACCAGGCTGGCCTCGAACTCAGAAATCCGCCTGCCTCTGCCTCCCAAGTGCTGGGATTAAAGGCGTGCGCCACCACCGCCAGGCCAGGACTGAAATCTTAATTACCTGAGCAGAGAATTGGTTCTAGGAGTGGTTACTAAGAACAACCACATAATAAACTTCATCATCTCATGTTTGTGAGATTGTCACCATCTAGGCCTCAAGATCTGGATCATTTTCTCTACCAGTTAAAGAATTAAGTTAGGAAAAATCTAGGACATGACTGATAGCAGCAGAAAAATTGTCAAACAGCAAACAGTAGCAACAGAATCAGAGAAGGACTCTTATGAGGGAAACACACACACAGCAAGCACGTATATGGTTGCGTTGAGACTGGGGGTGTCTTCTTCCCATTGCTCTCTACCTTATATATTGGAGCGGGTGTCTGGCTAAACCTGGAGCACATGTGCTTACCTGACATTTCAGATAGTCTGTCTTTCCAGATTGCATTTCATTCTCTAACTTTCCAATCACAGGATTACAAGTGGCTGCCATGCCTCCCCAGCTTTTATGTGGGTGCTGGGGTTCAAACTCAGGTCATTGTACTGTGCATCAAGTGCTTTACCTACTGTGCTAGCTCCCATCCCCTGAGGAAGAATTGTTGTTTAGGGATTCATGCCTCAAGCTCCTCACTGAGGCCAGAGGCAGACACTTCCATTTATTTATAGGAGTTTTTAAACTCCCTCAGCAGCATCTAAGTCTGAGAACCACTGAATGGGGATTTCTTGGGGTCAGAGAACCAAAGGAAACAAAGAGGACGGAAGATGGAACCTGGGGGAAGTTCTAGAAATTACAGTCTGCTGGGTCCTTTTGAAGTTGTGATTATGGCTCATTTTCACCATTAGACAGGGGATTCATGTTCTCACCAAATTAAAACCCTCTAAACAGACTGGAGCATCTAGAGAAGATGGTTTCGGAAAGACGTGCTTATTTGTACTTCTTAGTGGATTTCTACTGTTCATGCCAAGATCTGACCACTCACCGGAGGACAGCAATGGCTAAGCAATCTTACTGTGGTGCTTTTACTTGGGGAACCTTAAACAAATCAGTTGCTGTGGTGTCACTTCCTGGAAGGGAGAGTGGAAAAACCCAACCAATCCCATATGTGGGCTGGTTATAAAATGATTTGATAGTCAGCACTGGGTGCTGTGGAGATAAGGTGATTGTTCCAAACTTCCTTGGGAGCTCAGTGACCTTAGACCATTTCATAAGCATTTACAAGGAACACAGTCATGGTAGGGGCCCTGTGCCCTAACAGAAACAAACCCAGGATGAACTAGCCAAGGCTTGCTCAAAGCTAACACAAACAGTCATTCTTAGAGTGAGGGTTGCTGACAGCAAAGGCATCATATACTCACTGACTGGACCCGGCCTCCAAGACCCAGAGTTAGTGGGTATGAGGCAAGGCCTGTTGGGAGCCGACTTTAGTAGAAAGCGGCTAGATCAACTTTGCAGCCATCTGGAACCATATACCCTGATGAAAGACTTGGTTGTCAAAAGCCTATAACAGCTGAAGCACACTCTGATAAATATATTGTTTATCCCACATAGCTTGTTTTGCTGTTTAGTGACCTCAGCTGTATGGTGCATGTGGTAAAGTGTTTTCACCTGTGTTCTCCTGCTTGTGTATATAAATACCTCAGAATTCCCTTCAATAGAAGAGACTCAAAAAGAGAGACTTGATAAAAGAGAGACTTGATAAAGGAGACTTGATAAAAAAGAGACTTGATCACACCCTGTTTTGTCTCCATTCTTCGCATCTCTTGCCCCAAGAGCCCCACTCTCTCTCTCTTGACCAGAGCACTTAGCCCAAAAGTGTTGAGCCAAAGCGTTGAGGAAGAGTAAAAGCCACAACAAGGCCCAGGAACCAGCATCTAAAAACCAATCTAAATGGGGCTGGGGAAATAGCTCAATCAGTAAAATGTTCATCCTTACAGCAGGAAGATCTGACTTTAATCCCAGAACCCATTCAAAAAAGAATCTGGGCGCTGTGGTTGACGTATATCCCTGTTCTGGGGAGATGAAGACAGAAGGACCCCTGGGGCTCACTGGCCAGCCTGCCCTGCCTAATTAGTGAGCTCCAAGCCACTTAGAGACCTTATCCCAACAAAAAAAGGTGGGTGGTACATGAAGAATGACACATACTCACACACATGTGTACCTGCACACATACAAACACATACACACACACACATACACACAAACACTAGCACACTGAAACCCATCTCAGGTGACTAGATCACCTTCTAAAGGAACCTACAGTTTCCTGTAGGTGTGAACTTCTGCCTGCAGGTTCCCTACTCTCCGAGTTGACTATATCTGTCCTTTCTAAGTTTCACACACTGACATCCACCTTCCCCTGGAAAACTGTGAGAATAGGGAGGCCTAAATTTTCTTTTCCAGGGCAGTCTATAAGCATGGAGTGTGCATTGCTGGAGACTCAATGGCAACAGGTGCCATCTGTCACCACAAAGGCCACACAATCCTGGGGCAGGGATCACTGGGCTATTGGTAGATAAGCAGTCTTTAGATATCACCTAGTTTGTTTCCACAATTGCAAAAGGGAAACTGTAAACAGCAATTTTGACTTCCCCTGTGACAGATTTCCCTGTTTTCAGATCACAGGGGAAAACTGTAATTACTCCTGCTCTGTCCTAGACACCTTCTGTGTTCCACCATGTTGAATGAAACTCCTTGTTTCTGGTGGTGTCTGGCAAGCAGTGAGTCACTTGTTCCTGGTAGATAGAACAAAGGGACCCTCCCAAGGGCCTGGCTGTTTCCTTGTTCCTAAATCTTTATTGATTTTTTTTACAGCTTTCTTTTCAAACAACTGGAGGCTATTTAGTGCAGGGCATACTTCCTGGCTTGCCTCTGAGCTGTTACCCTACCTTCTCTTATGTATCCTCTTCTCCATCAGCTAGAAAACAAGCCACCTGGGTTTCCTGACATCCCCAAATTTCCAAGTCAGTACAGAACCGTCTTCTAATGTTCAGTTTTTTCCATACCAAGGACTACCTATCCACTTTTTTGCTCAACCTCTGTCTTCTCCCTCTCTCTAGCTCCTCCCCTCCCCATTCCTTCCTTTTCTTCCCTACTTAAAAAAAATTATATATATATATATATGTGTGTGTGTGTGTGTGTGTGTGTGTGTGTGTGTGTGTGTGGTCTATCTGCATGTACAGCATGCCAGAAGAGGGCATCAGATCTTATTATAGATGGTTGTGAACCACCATGTGGTTGCTGGGAATTGAACTCAGGACCTCTGGAAGAACAGCCAATGCTCTTAACCACTGAGCCATCTCTCCAGCCCTTCTTCTCTACTTTTGTCTGAAAGTACTGGAGATGGGGCCTAGATTATGATGGGCAAGTGCTCTCAGTTTGGGCTGCACAAAAGTTCTCATGCCCTCTTCTCCCAGAGTGTTGTTCTGGATCTCTGACAATATTTTTCAAATGTCAGTATTAAGACAAGACTTTCCCTGTCCTTAAACTAAAAACACAGGTGGCCTTTCATGGCATCTCTGTTTTCCTCCAGCTTGTCATCTTAGCTGTTCCCATCTGAGGCTGTGTTTAGAATCAGCTCACTCCCTCCTTGCTATGTGGGTCTTCTTGAACCATATGGAAAACAGTGCTGTTTCTGGAAAGGAGCCATTTACTGTACCTAGACCTTAGAGATGTCATCAGCCTAACAGCACAATGAACTGGCCCATCCCATGAAGGACTGTGTATGTTCAGGCAGGAAGCCATTTACTGTTTCTGAACCTTAGAGACATTATCAGCATCACAGCACAATGAACTGGCCCATCCCCTGGAGGACTAAGGAGGAAATATCCATTTTAAATGGAGTTTTGGTCTAACAAATGCAGACATGGTGACAGGAAGAATCCATGTGCCTGAGCATGATGAAGCATGGGGTCAGTGAGGAGCTCTGCCTCTCCCTGACCCCTGTTAGCCTCCCACTGGCTGGACTTCATGACTAGACTGGCCCACCACTCCTGTTGTTGAACACTCCTGATTCCTCTCTACCTGGTTTTTACTCTGAATTCCTTTGCCTCTTTTCTAGGATATCCACTTTTTCCAATCTCCTAAAGGTGAAGATCCCCCAGGCCATGGCATACAGCAACGCACTTTTGCAGCAGCTATATTACGCTAGTCCATATCTATCTGGAGTCTGCCCTGCCATCCTGCCTCTGCCCAGATGAGTCAGGCATGAGAAATGCATCCTAATTGCCTGAAGGTTTACTCAGAGATCTACACTTATATCCTGGAAGGCCCTACCTGGATCCTGTTTCATAAACAGAAATGGCAGCTTGAGGAGATTGAATATTGTCCTAAGGCCAATACTCATACAAGCTGAGCCTTAATCATTGCAGCTTTGACTGAGTCCCTTCAAACTGTGGCCCCTGCTAGCCTCCTCCAACCCCCATCTGCAATTCCAAGCTAGAAGAACAGAGCTTTATTCTTTTATAAATGTAAGTGGTGTGGTTTGGCACCAGTTACAGATTCTAGTGTCTTTGCTCAATGGAATTTTCTCATAAGATATGAAATATAACGATCCTGGCCAGTCTTTTATATGAGTGAGAATTAATATAACTTAGCCTATTCTCCTGAATTCTGGTTATATAGAAATGAGAAGAGGGGAGGAGCCATTGGCTTCCTAAGACTGAAAGGGTTTAAAGTATCAGAAGGTAGAAAAGGCCTCTGAATAGAGTCTTTGTCTAATTTATAGTCTACCTGGATCCACCCTTCCTGGGTTATAAGTATAAAGAATCAAGCTAGTACAAAAGGGCTATAAAGAGAAGAACTCCCAGAAGAAAGCAGGCTTGACTATAAGATTAACACTCTCCCATACTCTCCCTCTCCCCCAGGGCAGACAGCATGGGCAGGTTCCCAACCAGGCATAAATGGGGCCTGAAGAGGCTTCATAAATGCCAATAGTCCACTCTGCTCCAAAGTACCCCTGTAGCTGGAGAAGTCCCCATAGCTGAGACTCCTTTCCTTATTACAAAGGATAAGTGTCATAAGTCACTCACACAGCTGCCACAATGTGGGTACTGTCTGGGAAAGCAGGATGTAAGTGAAAGTTGGCAGGAGGTGTGATCTCTCCTCCAGTGTCCTATTCCCTGGATGCTTGATGGCTCTATAAGGTTTCCTCATAGGAACAGTATCTTCAGACCACCGCTATCCCAAGTCCCCTTGATTCTGGAAACATGCTGGAACAGAAGAGCAGATACTGTTTCAGGCCAGTGGCCTACCTTTGTCCCACGGTTTTACAGTGTATTCGGAAATATAAAATTTGGTTCCAAATAGTCTAGGATTGTAAGCCAGCTGTAAGCCCATGATAGCTAAAAAGCCCAGCATGAGGAAAGAGCCAGAGCCAGAGGATGACATCATCACTTTTGCAGCTCTTCTACAAACTACGTGTCACCTGGAAACATCGGGTGACTCAAATCCAAGGGCATCTTACCATTCACCCCAAAGAGGCTCAATCAGATATTGTTCCATGTTCAAGGGGGTGGAACAGCATTGTGACCAAGCACAGCTTACAAGCTGGACCAAATAAAGCATGCTAAGAAATGACATGAACCTTGGACACAGTCTGCAAGTGACATGGGATCACCCTCTATGCTCATTTTTAGCTTTCGATGGTGCCCAGGGGTCATGGAAATGCTACCCTGAGGGAATCAGAGCTAAGAATGCTACCACAACCGTGAGTTGGGATGCATTTTAAAGTGAAAAGTAAGACATTGAGGGGCCTGGAGAGGTTACTCAGGGGTTAAGAGGACATGCTGGTGCTGTTCTTGCAAAGGACCCATACTGCCAGCAATTCACAAGCACTTTAACTTCAGTTCCAGGGGATTCTGAACCCTCTTCTGGCCTTCATGGGCACTGCATACACATGGTGAACCCAAACACACATGCACATAAAATAAAAACACATCTTTCCTTTAAAAGATAAAAAATGTGAATAGTAAACTTGGAATTAAGGACGAGTCTTATTTAGAATTCAGCTGAGAACGACAACAGGAAGAAAACACACAACTGAGTAATAAGGAAAGAGGACATTTAACAACCACCATGGGGACAGAACCCCAGAGGCTGTGGGGAAATTAGATGACTGGGAACTTTCTAGAATGTTGAGAAACCTGAAATCCTGGACTCAGGAAATGGATTGGGAGCTGAGGATGGTATGGTGTAGACAAAAGAAAACATTACATCTAACAGCAGCAGAAGACATTTCAGAGCATCAGAGGAGAAAGAAAAATGAAGGAGCTGGGCAAGAAAAGGAAGATGTGAAGTCACATGTTTCTCCCAGGCCTGTGAGTCTGTGTGTGCACATGTAGGAAATCCTGCAAAGACAAGCAAACAGATAACCAGATGTAATTGAGTATAGGAAGCTGCAGGAAGCCAGGCAGACTATAAAAAGTCAGCTTTGATTTATGTGAGCAAAGAACTTTTAAATTGTTGTTTAAGCGATATCATGGAAAAAGTCACTGTTGGAGACTTATCCAAATAGGTCGGAAATTGCTACACTGAAAATTATGTATCAACATTGAGGAAAGTGTTTAAAAACCTAAAGAGAAAAGTCAGGCCTGGTGCTGCAAGCCACAGAATGGGCTACTTAGCAATACCTGGTCTTATAAAAATAAAAAACACCTGAATAGGAGCACTATTCAGGATGTATCCACTATGTAGGAGATCCTTTTGGGAAACAATGGCATAGACCAATCGACCCAAGGAAGAACCCACAAATGTCCCTCACTTACTGCTCGACTCTGACAAGGGTGGCAAAGCACTTCCATGGAGAAAGAAAAGATGCTCTGAACTGCAAGAATAACAAAAGTGAGTCTTTTGCCCATTCCAGGTACAACAAATTAAAGTTCAAAATTCCTTTATTCAGGGAAACAAAAACTTTTTTGTTTAAAGACAGGACACAAAGAACACTAGACTTCATTGAAGTTAAAACTTACCAAGAAAATCAACAGGTAACACAGACCGGGAGAAAATGGTTATATTACATATAACATAATTTAAAGTGTATAAGATATATATACTTATATCATGTAAATATATATATCTATAATAAAGGACTTCAATAATATATTTTTTCCTTTTTATTTTATGTGTATGGGTTTTTTTCCTGGATGCATGTCTGTATATCACTTGTAAGCAGTGCCAGAGGAGACTGAAAGTGAATGTCAGAACCCCTGGGGGTGGAGTTACAGATAGTAGTGAGCTACCATGTAGGTGCTGGAAATCAAACTGGGGCCCTCTGCAGGAGCAGCCAGTGCTCTTAAACACGGAGCCATCTCTCCAGCCTCATATCTCAGAAACATTCAAACCTGCTACAACTCAAGGGTTTAGTTTAGTGAAGGGGCTAAAGGTGCCATGTTGGGCTACAAAGGTGGCAAAAAGAGGCCCTGAAATAGCCCAAGAAGCAGGCCAGAGAGATGGTTGAGGAAGATAAGGCTTTCAGGCAGAAACAAAAAGAGAAACAGAAGAAACCAGAGGAGCTAAAAGCCAAGGCCACAGGGAAGGGGCCCCTGACCACAGGTAGAATTAAGATATCTGGCAAAAAAAGTAAGCTGTTCCTCATATCTGAGGAGATGGTGACCCTCTTCCATTCCTATTTAAACATCTGGATTCTCTGTAACATCTCAGCCACCTAATAGCTAGAATCCAGTGTCATCCTGGAGCCTACTGTACATTGTAATAAACTTTTGTTTAGAAAAAGAATAAAATGAATAATACAATGGCAAAAGACCCTGCTACAACTCAATAAGATGAAATATTGTAAAATTTAAAATGACAAATGGCGCAATGAAGTAGATTTCATCTTATTATTGAGGTGCATCAGGGATTACAACTTTGGACTGTAGTGCCAGCTTTTACATGGGTGCTGGGGACCTGTTCTTGGGTCTTTTCACTTATTTGGCAAACACTTTACCAGATGTCCTAGTTGGGGTTACTGTTACTGTGATGAAGCATCATGACCAGAAGCAAGATGGAGAGTAAAGGGTTATTTTGATTTACACCACTTCCACACCATAGTCCATCACTGAAGGAAGCAACTCAAACAGGTGAAATACCTGGAGTTGTTACAGAGGCCACCGAGGACTGCTGCTTACTAGCTTGCTTCTTATTGCTTGCTCAGGCTGCTTTCTTGTAGAACCCAGGACCAACAGCCCAGGGCGAGCTAGGCCCAATCATTAATTAATGAAATGTTCTACAGGCTTGCCTATAGCCTGATCTTACAGAGGTATTTTCTCAATTGAGGTTCAAGTTGACATAAACCTAGCCAGCATATTATCATCCCTCTGGTCCAGAGTCTCACTATGTAGTCCTGGATGCCCTGGATCTATTTCAGAATGGCCTCAAATTCCCAGTGATCTAACAGCCTCTGCCTTCTGAGTGCTAGGACTAAAGGTATGTACCACCATGCCTTATTTACAGATACACCAGGGAGCCCAGGGCCAAAGAACTTCAGAGAAGACCCTGGCCCAAACTGGTTCAGCTGCATGCACAGCACCAAGAAATGGTGAGATGTGTGATACAGGATACCTAGGGCTGCTGAGTGTCTCAAAGGTTGAAGATGCCTTCTACAAAGCCCAACAACCTGAATTCAAAGTGGTATGGTGATAGAAGAGAGTCCACTACTCTGAAGTATCTCACCAAGTAAAACCTAATGAGCTAAATTCAAACACCAGGCACCTCAGCACTCACACAGTAGAAGAAGAAAACTGACTCCACAAATTTTCCTCTGACCTCCACATATGAGATTTTGCATCCGTATGCCCACACATAAACACACACAAGTGAATAAATGTAATTTAAAACAAACAGACAAGCAAAACCTCACCTATGTCTATCCAGGAACACGGCATACATCTGAATTCCATCACTCTTGACTTGGAGGCAGGAGGATCAGTTTGAGATACATGGGCTACTTTGTCCCAGTTTACTTTTCTGTTGCTCTTCGTTGGACAGGACAACCTGCCTCTCTCTCTTTTCTTTTTTCTTTTTTGTCTGAAACTCTGATCCCTCTACTGCATTCTTTGTGCCTAGTGCCCATTCTCATCTTCCCTAGAGTTTATCTCTATTCCCTTCAGAATGTGTTTTCCTCTGACCTGTCTTCCAGTTTATTAATTCTCTCTTCAGCTATTTCTAACATCTGGTAAGACACTCAAGGTGTTGCTAATTTGCTTTCAGATTTTTCAGTTCTATAATGTCTATTTTTTTTTCAGAGCTTCTACTTTTTTTTTTTTAATTTCCAGTTTTCTATCGAAATTTATTTTTTCTTTTACATTCTTGAGTAGTATATGTTTAATTCTTTTAAAGACTATAAAAAACTATTTTACTTTTTTGTTTGTTTGTTTGTTTGCAAGGTACTGGGAAGGGTGCACAAATCTAGAAGTCAGAAGGTAACTTGTTCTCTCCTTCTACTATGTGTGTTCCAGGGACTGAACTAGGTTGTTAGGCATGGTGGATAAGTACTCTTACTCACAGAACCATCTTGTCAGCCTTGATAATTCTTTTCTAAAGCCCTGGATGCCTCTATAATTTGTTCTTTCTGCTGCTTCTGGGCAGTATTCTCATGTCTACTTGCATTTCTGATGCACTTTGATGAAAGACAGACCACTTGCTTTGAAGAAATGAACTTGTGAATACTTTGAGGCCCAGCGGGATTTATCTAGAGATGATTCTCCAGCCAGGTACCTGGAGGTGTGGTCAATCTGGGGTCGCCTTGATGCCATACCATTGGTAGATACTTTTAGGGACACTGGGAGCCATGCTGTAGCTCTGATTCAAGATCCTCCTTATTGGTAGGATGTGATCCACTAGACTTCCCACTTACTTTCAGAAGTTATGAGGGCACTGATCTGACAGCCTTGAAACCCGATCTTGGCCTCCTGCCTTTCAATGTAGTCAAAGTAATCCCCAGCAAATCAGAAAATCACTCCAAATCAGCAGACCCACAGGGATGAAGACAGAACCCATCTGGCATGCTTGTCTGGATTTCTGCCTTCTTCTTGATCTACATGATTTTACTGCCTAGTTAGGGCTCCAGTTCCATTCCACAGGCTTAAGAGACATTTTATCTGGGTTTACACTTGTTCTCATTGGGACTGTTGATCCAAACAACCAGAAGTGGGAATCTTTAGAGCTTCGATGAATAAAGAGGTACTCTCAGGTGCTCGTTTCTCATTAATACGATCCCCCAAGTCTCTGCCAAAGAGTAATCCTCCTTCAAACACCTCTATCTCGGTTTACAACCCATCACCATTTGGCTTTAATAAACTCAAGGACCAAAGTGATCATTATGTCCTCTGTTTGCATAACTTACCTGCCATTCTAGACGATGGCCCATAACAGGTCTGTATCCAAATAAGAGGAAGTGGGGCCATTCAGTCCCAACAATAAAGACGCAAGACAGGTGTCCTGGACCCGGATCTGTATCTGAGTCTGCTCAGATGGAACTCAGCTCAGAGCCTAAGCCAGGGTTCAAAAGATAAGCACATGTTCAAACTGCCACTTTGATGTGGGCCCTGTGGGGTTTCCTGTTCAGTGTGAAGTGGATGATGTTTGCCAGGGCTGAGGAGAGGGGAAAGAGAGGGCTGGGAGTGATTTGTAAGAAGAATGAGACATGTCTATGCAAAACACAGCTCCTGCTCAAATAGGACTAGAAGCAGTTTATTCTGGGCCAAATCTAAGCAACCATGGCCTGTGAATAGAGATTCAGGTTACCCCAAACTCCATGGTTCAGTGTGGAATTGGTTTCATACGTTTTTCATAGTTACAGAACAGTCATAATCAAGACACTTTTCAAACACACTGGTGGGAACCACAGGCAGGCAAATTACACCAGACCAGAGGAACATTAGCTACAGGCCTCAGATGCTCTCTGAGGACATGTTGAGCGTTGGGGTTGGTGAAAAACAGTGGCTGTTAACCTAGTACATTCTAAGGGATGTTAGATAAGACACAGAAGTGGGCAAGGGATGGCTACTAAGGGAGTTGAAAAATAGCCCAAGGTAATTTTCTCTGGCTCTGCAACATTGCAACTCTCCACAGCTACAATCGCACAAGCTCTAACCAGTCCATCTGGCTTGTAGAATCTCCCACACAGGTGCAGCTTTTTTTTTTTTTCCTATGAACTTCAATTCAGAGGCAGACCCATACCAAGCCTCTTCATTCAAATCTCTACCCCCATCTTTCTTCTCTCCACCCACACGAAATTCACACTGGCTCCATTCATGCCTCTTTCACGTCTCAGGGCATGGTTAAAGTCACAATGTGCAAAGTCCTGAGATCTGAGTGAGTACTTCCAACCGTGCTGTCAGAGTGCATTCATCCATGCAGGACACTGACACTTAGGGCAGTGGTTCTCAAATGTCATAATGCAGTTCCTCATGTTGTTCTGACCACAACCATAACATTATTTTCATTGCTACTTCATCACTGTGATTTTGCTACTGTTATGAGTTGTAATGTAAATATCAGTGTTTTCCAACAGGTGAGAACTGCCGCTTTAGTGGAAGGGCAGTTTTGTGACATGGAACAATGACATCAGCTCTCTGTCCATGCAGCCACAGGGAGAGAGACTGAGGTCCATAAACCAGGGCAGTAAAGGGGGCAAGAACAGGAGAACTGGGAGTTTCTGATAGGGTGATGGGGCTAGATTCTAAAGCTGCAGCAAAGTAGAACTTGGTCAGTTCTGAGCAGTTTAGTGGCCTTGTTGCAACTTCCTCTGTCCCTGCAGATCCTTTCCATCCAGCTTCCCTGCTGGAGTCACCCACTGAGACTTTCACAAAAGCCACTGGATCTAGTTGTTAGATGACAGGTCTTAGGACAAGACCACAGTTCCAAATTGGGGCCTTCAGGTGCCATACATGAACCTGTCTCACAACAGACTTGACTTAAAAATCACCAGGCAGGTAGTAAAAATAAAAAAGAAGAGGGAAAGGCTGGTTAAGAGGTGGGAATGTTCCCCAGGGTGTAGAATACTTGCCCAGTGAGTACAACACCCTGCCCTGGTGACTATCAGAAAAAGGGGTCTGAGCTGGGGCTTGGTATGGGCAGAGGCTTGGGGAAAGGTAGGACTTCAGAGTAAACAGGAGTTCTCTGTTTGAGAAACGGGACACCCAGCACTTCTTCCTGCAGTCAGAGTCTGCTGTGGCAGTGCCCAGGAGAGTGAGAAGGGAGGCTGAGCATCTCCACCAGTACAGAGCTCCAGCTTCCAGGCAGTGAGATACAAAGAGGAAGTGAGAACTCAGTAGGCTCAAGAGAGTAGGCAAAGGCCACCACCATTCCCAGAGCACAGAGCCAGGCAGGTCACTTGTAATCAGTGTTTCTCACCACGCCCAAGATTTATTTGTGATGCAGTTCTGAGAGCTACAGGCCTTACCCTATGGACAATGGTTATGACACATATGTGCTAACAGCTCATGCTTTTCTGGAAGGCTCAGAATTTGCAAAGTCAGCTCAATTCTTTATATGGAGTCACCACTCTAAATACACACACACACACACATACATACATACATACATAATACATATATAGCACTAGGTTGTGCAGAATAGAGCACACAGAGCATAAAACACATCTTCTGGTCCTCTCTGATGGGTCTGCCATGTAGTCTCAGACAGAATTTTTTAAATGCTAAGGCAGAGGTGGAATGCCCTGGCTTTGTGCATCCTGGCTTCTCCAGGAACAGAGTAGTGGTCCAGGAGGCACCTGGGGTAGAAGGCATGTGAGGAACAAGGTCTGAGTGTGCTCCTAGCAGCTTGTGTACCAGAACAAAGGGTGTCAAACACACTATTTTCTGCGGTGTTTTGGACCCGAAACCTCCTATGGAGGCAGGCTCCTGGCTTCCTTCCCAGTGCCCAAGGGAAGCTGCAGGCTTTGCACATCACCCTACTGCTCAGAGCAGGAAGGGAGTCAGAAACAGGGCTGGGATATTTGAATTCCCAAACAGGCTCTGTGTGAATGCAGGGCACCCTTTCTAAAGGTGGTCAAAGGCCAGAGCTATGGGTCTTCTTAGCTGGCCATAATGTCCCAAATTATAACCCAGCATTTGGGAGATAGCAGGAAGGTCAGGAGTTTGAGGCTAGCCTCTGCTATGTAGGCTGTTTCTCCATCCATAAAGGGGAACTCCAATATCACAAAAGCCTCTGCACCTTTCTCGTCTCTTCACCACTGACAGTGACCTGGTTCTTTAGTCTGTCTAGATAGTTCTGCCAAGTGACCTGCCCAGGGTCAGAGAAACCATGCTATACTCTGCTGTCCCTGGGAAAAGCCAGAAATGTGGGAACAGATAGGCAGATGCCAGGAACTCCATAGGGAGTCACAGTGATTGACAAGAGTTAGTGACACAGTAACCTGGGTCCTGGAAGAGGAATGAATACAGCTTCCTCCACACCCTGCAAACAACTAGGCCAATTCCTGTAGGAAAGTAGACCCTTAGAGGTTCTTCCAGGTCAGCACATTATCCTCAGGAGGACTTGACCCACCTTGTGCAGATTGTTCCAACTGAGAATTTCCAAAGCACATCAGAGAGAAAAAGCCATCAGGAGCCAGGGAAATTCTTGTGTTCCAGGGACCATAGAGTCTCAGAGACAGGCTTAGCACAGCCCAAGTCTCAGGCAGATGAGCTCCATGACAGATGTTTGAAATCACAAGGATGCTGGAGTGTGTTACTGTCTTAGGGTTTTACTGCTGTGAACAGACACCATGACCAAGGCAACTCTTATAAAGGACAACATTTAATTGGGGCTGGCTTACAGGTTCAGAGGTTCAGTCCATTATCATCAAGGTGAGAGCATGGCAGCATCCAGGCAGGCATGGTGCAAGAGGAGCTGAGATTTCTACATCTTATCTGGAACCTGATAGCAGAATACTAGCCCCCAGGCAGCTAGGATGAGGGTCTTAAAGCCCACACCCACAGTGACTCAACTACTCCAACAGGGCCACACCTTCTAATAGTGCCACTCCCTGGGCCAAGCATATACAAACCATCACATTCCACTCCCTGCCCCCCATAGGCTTGTTCAAACATATGAGTCTATAGGGGCCACACGTAAACATAGCATAGTGCAAAATACATTTAGTCCAACTTCAAAAGTCCCCATAGTCTACAGCAGTCTCAACAGTGTTAAAAGTCCAAAGTTCAAAGTCTCTTCTGAGATTTACCCAATCACTTAACTGTAATCCCCGAATCAAGACAGGAAACCAGCTGGACAAACTCCAAACTCTGAATCTCCTTGTCTGATGTCAAAGCAATCTTCAGATCTCCAACTCCTTTTTCATTTTTGTTGACTGCAACAAACTTCTTTCTCCTGGTTCCACTCCCTGTTAGCAGCTTTCGTCAGCAAATAGCCCACAGCTCTGGCATCTCAAACGTCTTGGGGTCTCCGAGGCAACATTAGTATTATAATGAAAGAGCTAAAAATCTTTTAAAACTTTTCATAGATGAAGTCAAAAGTGCAGATCAGCTTGTTATGCACTCTGGGCTCCAGGAAATTAGCTATCCATAAGACAAATTAGATGAGTTGGGAGTTCAGAGCTGGGAGTTCAGGTCAGCGTGACCAAGTGCTATGGATACCAGGAGAGTTTGGGTTGGGAGGCCAGTGCACCCTGGATACCAGGAGAGTTTGAGTTGTGCTCCCTGGATACCAGGAGAGTTTGAGTTGGGAGTTCTCAGCGTGCCCGTACATCCTGGATACCAGGAACAAAATTAACCATAAGATAGATTGAATAGGGTTTGAGCTGAGAATTCAAGTTAGCATGCCTGTGCACCCTGGATACCAGGAACTTGGCTGATTACGTATAGGCTCTTAGAGAATAGTCTGTTCCTTGTACCCTGTCACAAACTGAATAATGGGCTGGGACTTTCCACAGGTGCTCTCCAATAGCCCTCCTTTACTCCCCCTGGGTTGTGGTTTCCCCCCTGAGTTGTGATTTTGGGCTTTAAATTCTTTCTGTCTCCAAAGCCCTGGGGTCAGACCCCACTACCTCTGCGTGGGTCATGGGTCTTGATCTCAGTATACTGATTAAAATATGCCTCTTGCTGATTACATCAAGTCCAGTGTCTTGCAGTTAATGGGTGGCCGTGAATTCCCAAGACTTGGGTGAGGTCCTCCATTCGTGGGGACCTTACAACAGCTTCTTGTTTCAATGTCTGGGATCCACACATGATCTGGGCTCCTCCAAAGGGCTGGCATTACTTCTCCAGCTCTGCCCTTTGTAACATTCTAAGCTCAGGTTGATCCACTCCACTGCTGCTGCTGTCCTTGGTGATCATCCCATGATACTGGCATCTACAATACACTGGAGTCTTTCGATGCAACTAGGCTTCACAAATAGCCTCTCATAGGCTCTCTTCATGGTGCAAAGTCTCTACTCCTTTGCATGACCCCTTCAGTCCTGGGCCATCAACTACAACTGAGGCTGCACCTTCACCAAGGGCCTTCCATGGCCTCTCACAGTCCCAAGTCTCAGCTGTTCTTCATGACTCCATGCTTCAAAACCAGTACCACCTGTGTGATTCTTACACATTACCAAGTACAGCTGCAGCACAAGGTACAACCTTGGCTATCTCTGGAACACAGCTTCTTCATAATATCAGAAAACAATTCCCAGATTTCACCTCAGTGATACTGTTCTCTTCTTAACCACTGCTAATTTCTTAACTCCAGCTAACCAGCATTAATTATCCTAGTAGTCCCTTCTATTTTTCACTTTAGAACCAGAGCCACATGGCTGAAGCTACCAAGTTCTCCTGCTTGCAGGAGCTGGAACATGCCTCCCTTGTTCTATTACATTATCACCAGCTTTCTGTTTTGTTTTTTTTTTTTTTTTTTTTTTTTTTTTTTGGTTTTTCGAGACAGGGTTTCTCTGTGTAGCCCTGGCTGTCCTGGAACTCACTCTGTAGACCAGGCTGGCCTCGAACTCAGAAATCCGCCTGCCTCTGCCTCCCAAGTGCTGGGATTAAAGGCGTTCGCCACTACTGCCCGGCGCTTTCTGTTTTCTAACTCCTTCACTGCCTAAGCTTGGCTATCCTGGATCTTGCTCTGAAGACTGACCTTGAACTAAGAGGCATGGCTGTGTCTCCTGAATGCTGGGATTAAAGGTGTGTACCACCATGCCTGGACTTTTCTTCAGCTGCTCTGTCCTAGGCTGGCCTTGAACTCAGGACTTGTACTACTATGCCTGGACCTAAATTTAGCTAGGTGCGATCTTATCCCAAGGTCACCACTCCCTTAATTCAATTTAATATCAAGAACACAGGATTCGGCTCCATTTCACTTTCTGGTGCCCCTTTATATTTTTCCTTTCTAAGCTTGCTACGCTTGTTCAAAATTCTCTTCATGAGACTTAGCCAGAGAACAAGGTCTCTGCAGGGCTTTTTTTGTGACTTTCTTTGTTAATGCAGTTAATACAAATCTCTTTACCTTAGCCTCAGGTACACTCTTCAGGCAAGGGCAAAAAACAGCCACATTCTTCACCAAAATACCACAAAAACAGTCTCTACACCACATACTAAAATTCTTCTCTGAAACCTCTTGGGCCAGGTCTGCACAGTTTAAAACACTCACAGGAACAAAGTCTTCCATATTCCTACTAGGATGGCTCATTAAGTTCCATTTAAAACATTCTATGACTTTCCAAATCCAAAGCCCCCAAATCCACATTCTTCCCAACAAAGGCATGGTCAGGCCTATCACAGCAATACCCCAGTCTCTGGTACCAACTTCTGACTTAGTAAGGGTTTTACTGCTTTGAACAGACACCATGACCAATGTAGCTCTTATAAGGACAATATTTAATTGTAGTTGGCTTATAGGTTCAGAGGTTCAGTCCATTATCATCAAGGTTGGAACATGGCAGTGTCCAGGCAGGCATGGTGCAGGAGGAGCTGAGGATTTTACATCTTCATCTGAAGGCTTCTAGCAGAATACTGGCCTCCAGGCAGCTAGGATGAGGGTCTTAAAGCCTACACTCACAATGCCATGCCTACTCCAAAAAGCCATGCCTACTCCATCAGGGCCACACCTTCTAGTAGTGCCTGCCACTCCCTGGGAAATGCATATACAAACCATCACAGTAAGGGATGTTGAAACAGGGCCTGCTGCTGGAAGAGGCCACAGAGACAGGAGGGTCAACAGGACTGGGCCAGGGCTCACTTACCAGGAAAGAAAGAAATCTCACCTTCTCTTTTTTCTGTCTCCCCATCATTTCTCTTTCCCTCTTCTCCTTCTCTGCCCATCTCCTTCCTCTTCCTGTTTAAATGGTGACCCACACTGGAGGGTCAATCTAAGAGTCAAACAACAACCACAACAAGGAAGTGAGGGCAGTTTTCTAGCTGGCCCACCTTAGCCAGTGTCCTGTGTATACTTTCTGTGCAAGGAGACAGTAATGTGGTACCTGTCTATGGCTTCCTCAGCAGCAGGCCTTTTGGAAACAGACTCACCCCCCGCCCCTCCCCCCCCCCACATGAGTGACCATGAGTTTGTGCATCTGTGACCTTGTGATACAGGGTCTGAGGCTCACGAATTTCTCCAAGAAGAAAGGGAAGGGAAGGGAAGGGAAGGGAAGGGAAGGGAAGGGAAGGGAAGGGAAGGGAAGGGAAGAGAAGGGAAGAGAAGAGAAGGGAAGAAGGGAAAGTTATGAAAGGGAAGGGAAGGTTAGGGAAGGGAAGGGAAGGGAAGGGAAGGGAAGGGAAGGGAAGGGAAGGGAAGGGAAGGGAAGGGAAGGGAAAGAGAAAGGGAGGGATGGAGGGAAGGAGGAAGGGAGAGAGGGAATCCAAGGAGGAGGCAGGGAGTCTGAGCCTATGTCCAGAGCAATGAATGGTCCAGAGAAGGCCCCATATAATCATCTGCCTGGAATAATAAACCAATTCTTCAGGTACCCAATATTTCCAGACAGCCTTGACTCCTCCTAAGCTATGGCATTTTTATCACAACTTTGGATCTTGGTCCCTCTTACCACAAAGAAGAAGGCCAGGTCTTGGTTTGGAAACCCAGACAACGTAGTGAATTGTCCCTATGTATGGGCCACCCAAGTGGATGCCCAGGATGATGAAGGTGGGTGGCTGAATCCAAGAAGGCTCTTCCATGGAAAGAGACATCAAGCAGGACAAGCCATCAAGCTCGGACAGGAA
This sequence comes from Arvicanthis niloticus, assembly GCF_011762505.2. Lineage (NCBI taxonomy): Eukaryota > Metazoa > Chordata > Mammalia > Rodentia > Muridae > Arvicanthis > Arvicanthis niloticus. Next base: position 79,044,451 of record NC_047669.1, read on the forward strand.
GAAACAGCAGAGCAGCAGCAGTTAACCCTTAGTAAGGACTTCAGGCTCACAAAGCAAGTGCAAGAAGATGCCAAAAGCTACCTGTAGGCTACTCAGCCTTCACCACCTTCTACAAGGCACCAAGAGTAGGGCCTGGTCACTTAGAGCCAAGGGCTAGCTGCTCCTGCCTGCCAAGTGGCTCCCAGTTTCCGCTGGGCTTGACATCTTGGGTGCTCTGCTTTTCTCAGAGGTAGATAATAGGCCCAGCTAGAAATGCTCATCTAGGAGTCACCACAGGATATTTCTGACAAATTTTGGGAGAAAGTTCTGCTTTCTTAAGACCCACACTGTTTTCTTTCTCCCATTCTGTCTTTCCCCTTGAGGCATAGAAGTAATGTCTGGATCTGCAGCAGCCATTTTATGACCATGAAGCAATATTCCAAGAAATGAAGATACAAGCTATGTATGGCAAAGCAGGGAAAAAGACCAAGGGTCCCTGATGGAATTAGCTCCTCTCACAGCCCTAGGAGGTCCACTATGCAACTTGTCATTTTGTGACCAGGCAGAACCCAGGGATAGCCACTTGCAATGCACTGCAGAGCCCTCTCCAGGACATAACGGCAAATGAAGGACAGGCTAGAGGCTGGGGTGTGAGAAAGCTCAGTGATCTATGTTTGATTCCTCCACAAAGTTGTGCTCTGATGTCCACACATTTTACACACACACACATACACACACACCAATAATATAAGTAAATAAAATTCAAAACCATGAAGAGGTAAACACATCAGCTCTGGGAGATAAGGAAACGGGTGGTGTAGGGTCTGGGCAGGAGCCAGCTTTCTGTGTGAGACTCAGAAGGGTAACTGCAAACAACTCTCAGGACTCAGACTGCCCTGGGCAAAGTGACCACAGCTGGCAGGTTCTGCCCAGGCTGTGCCAGCCAGTCGGAACTGCCTTGTCTGTGAGCTAGAAGGGATTACGAAATTCTCAGGAATTTTAGAAGCTAGTTGTTAACAGATGGGTGATGTCCTACCTAAGCCCTACTACCTTCCAGGTCCTGTGAGAGCAACTGCCACCACTCGTAGGGGGACAAATGGCCTTCACTTAGTAACCTAGGACTCGTTTCCTTCCAACTTTCTCTTTCTGTCCTTGTGTGTTGCTCAAATTCATTCTCTCTCTCTCTCTCTCTCTCTCTCTCTCTCTCTCTCTCTCTCTGTCTGTCTCCAAGGTCTCATGTTGCCCAGGTTGGCCTTAAACTGGCCATGCAGCCAAGGATGACTTTGAGTTTCTGATCCTCCTGCCTCCAACTCCTAAGTGCTCAGACTGCAAGTGTGCACCACTATGCCTGGTTTATGCATGGTGCTGGCGTTGTGCATGGCAGACAAGCACTCTACCAACTGAGCTGCATCCCCAGCCCTGGCTCAAGTTCTTCAGTAACAAAGTAACATGCAGGTAAACCTACTTTCCACAAACACAAGTGTTTCCCATTTTCTAGGACACTTGCAACTCACCCTGGAAGAAGGCAGAAACCTATGACACTCTGACAACCTAAAAGATGTAGATGCAGCCTCAGTCTACAGCACCCCATTTTAATTCTCTAGTCTGACCTCTACATGAACCAGATGGAACCTACAGGATTCCACCAAGCCAACCAAGGGGAGACCCAACTCTATTGCAGGAGACAACATACTAGACCAGGCACTCGGGAGACAGCAGGCAACTGTCCGCTCCTTAAGTGTGCCCTGTTAGCACCTTCAAAGAAGGGTGGTTATAAAGTGCTCACATTCAGAAAAGTGTCAGAAGGAGACACAGACAGTATTATAAACACTGATCTGAGTCCTGAGCATAGGATACCACGGGACCACATCATGCCCATCCCAGGGACCTTCTCAAAGTCATAGCAAGCTGTCAGATAAGCAGGTCTGACCCAAAGCCTCTCCCATCAGACTAGCACCTCTGTCACCAGAGCATGACAAAGGAGATAAAACTTTGCTCTACACATCAGGCTGAAGAATGCTACAAGCTTGAAGCCATAAGTTGAAAATGTTCAATGAGCCTGAGATCTCTGAAGCCATACCAGGGCAGAGGGCAGAACATACAGTGGTTTACATGTGGTTAATGGCTTGTTCAGGAGTCTAGGGCTTGGGAGGAGAAGGATGGGGACATTCAGAGCTTGCCAGCCAGAAGTACCACACTGCCTGCTTGGCAGTATCATTCCTCAGAACTGAGGCTGCATTGAGCCAGTACCTAGGTCTTATCTTGTACAGAAAACTAAACTTTTTTACTACTTTTAAGGGACATTCAAGGAGAAGTCTGTTAAACTGAAAGGGACTTGTGGATGATACATGCCTGTACTTCCAGCACTTAGGAGGTAGTGAAGGAGGATTAGGAATTCAAGGGTTTTCACTATATAACAAGTTGGAAGCCAAACTGGGCTGTAGGAAGACACTGTCTCAAAAAAGAAAAATCAAAATAATAAGCAACATTTTGTTAAGACAGAACCTCATGCAACCTAGCCTGGCTTTGAATTTTCTATGTATAACACCAAACACAGATCCTCCTTCTTCCACCTTCCTAAGTCCTGGGAATACAGGTGTGAATCACGACACCCAGTGTTATGTGGTGCTAAGCATCTAACCTAGGACTTTGCACGTGCTAGTCAAACATTCTAGCAACTAAGCTACACTCCCAGACTCCAAACAAAATAATAAGGGTGTGTCACATGCTTTTTGTGAACAGTGCTGAAGCTCGCACTTGACGTCATCTTTCAGATCCTATCAGAATTCATCAAGCATGAACTAGGCAACTACTGAGCCCAGGTCACTTTCACTGTGACTGTTTCAAGTGTGTATAAATGCTGGCAGTCTACATGTCTCCTGAGCAGTATCCACAGATGTCTAGCTGTGCCCTCCACCCAGCCTTGAGCAGGTCAGAAAGACCTTGCTTACCACAATAGACCTAATAATAGGACCTAGTGTAGTTACCCACCTTGGCTGCACATACAACCTCCTACAGGAACTTAGAAGAATAGACTGCCCACTGAGCTTGCCTTGAGACACAATTCGCCTGAAACAAGAATGGGTTCGGTGGGCCTTTCCCTTTATAAAATAGCTGATATAAAATAAAAGAGCTGATAAATATTAAACTTCGAGCCTTGATCAGAAAACTTTGTCTTAGCTTCATGCTTCTCTCACCTCTCAATCTCCCTTATTCATTTCCAGCTCTCCCCACCCCCCACCCCCCACTTTCAGGTGAACTCAGTTCGTCCGTGGCTGCAGGCAGCTACATCTAGCTACACAGAATATGGAGCCCCATGCTCCTATTGGGCCAATCCACCCATCTCAGAAAAGACTTGCTTTCTTCCCGTGTCCTCACACAAGCTCTGCCTTAATAGTTTAAATAGTGGTGTGTGTGTGTATATGTGTGTGTGTGTGTGTGTGTGTGTTTATGAGTTGCTTCGTGTGGGAGCTGGGAGTCTAATGCAGGTCCTCTGGAAGAGCCATACACACTTTAACCACTGAACCATCTCTCCAGCCCTGCCTGCCTTGCTGATTTTTAATGCCTGTGTGGCATTTCACCATGTATATATGACAGAATAATGCCATTCATCTTTTCAAAAATGTCATTACCTTTATTTTTTGTGTGTGCCCATGCTGAATCTGAGGATCAAACTCTGGCCACCAGGCTTACACAGCAAGCACCTTTACTTGCTGAAACCTCTTGCAGGTTTCCATTTTTCTATCAACAATATTCATGTTTTTAATAGTTTCTTTTTGTTGCTTTAGTTACGGAGCATATAAGCACCCTTGTTGTGCAGCTCATATCTCTGTTGGGCTGTTTCCTACGAGAAGGTGCCTACTCTTTTAAACAAAAGAAAACAAAGACTTTAACAAGATTTAAGTGCCCACCGTGACATGGTCAGTAAACAGCAAGACTGGCATTCAAACGAGGCTTGTGTAACAGAAGGCTGACTGTATTTACCATGTCCTTTCCTGCCACCTGCTCTGAATCTCTTAAACCATGCAAGATGCTGGTCTCTGTGCCTCGGAAGGAGCACCTAAACTTTGATGCAAACACCTGAAAGCTATTGTCACTCAGTCTGGGAGCATAGAATTGAGCAGTCACCTATCATAATGAGGTGAAGACTGAATGAAAAGCCAGTAGACAGGACAGGATTTCTCTCAGGGGACAGTGCTAGGTAACAGACACTGAGCCACACCTAGGGTAGTCACTGTCAAGCACACTGAACTGAAGACTAGGGAGAAGAAAGAACAATGAAATCACTTGAGTGGGTGGTCCCAGGAGAGACTACCCTGTCCTGTCTCCTTCCCAGGGGCCACTGCACTGACCTCAAATGGAGGCTTCTTTCTGGAATCTCTCCTGACCCATTTTGTCCATCTCAGGTGAAGGAGTCATTACCTAGCAACAGGAGGAGGGCAGTGACGTGCTTGGACCATTTCTATCCTGCCAGGTGATACCTAATGCTGGTTGATAATTAGCACAAAGACAGGAGAAGGCAGCCACCTTAAAGGAAAACAAAGCCACTGGGGACAGAAGGGACTGGCTGATACTGGATTTTTCCATCCTCAGGAAGGGTCTTTCCTGAACTGCAAGATTTCTTGGTCAAGGGGACAATAGGTGTTAAGAACCTGCTTTGAAATCTGAGCAGTTTTTCTAGGTTGTAAACTGTATTGACTAAACACTGCCCTCCAGCCCAGCACACAGCCTTCATGCTTTGTAAGCATAGTAAGCTGCCTCTGAAGCTCTGAGGTATGCAGTGTGTGCTCTGTGCCCTTTTCTATAGAATTGGTTAATGGTTTACGCTGTGACTAAGAGTTGCTGTTGACACTGGAGCAGAGAGACTTTTCAAAAAGCAGGCTTCTACCACCAGGTAAAGACTCTCAGATGAGCTCAACTGGACCTAGCACTCAAATGTCTCGGTGAGCCCTCTCTCCTTCTAGCCCCAACCAGTCAAAAAGAGCAGAGCAAAAATAAAAAAAAATTAAATAAATAAAAACATTATCACACAAAGAAATGTCAGTGTCTTTAATTGCAGAAAAGAAAGAGTGACAGAGAAAAAGGCAATCACACAGTTGCTGCTTGGGACACGGGCTGCGTGGTTTGTGTGCAGCATTGCAGTTTTGCTGTCACGTACCTTCCCGGAGCCTGGGACTGAGGGGTCTCGCATGTGTGTGTGTTGTGTGAAGGACAGAGGGACTTGGGTAAGGCCGTCCCCTGCCCCCTTTTCCCTTAGCGAAGGTGGCAGTCCGCACGCTTGTTTGCTTGCCGCCCACTTGGGGGCAGGCTCGGGGTGCGGAGTGCGTCTTCTGTTTTTGATTTTGGAACTTGTGAGAGTCTTCCCCCCCACCCCCCCACTCTTCCATTTTTTTTCTTTTGGCTTGGTGCCTCTAGGGCTGGTTTCCCCAGTGTGGGGAGCCGACAGAAGGCAGCTATCATCCTTGCAGCCATCTAGAGCCATATACCCTGATAAGAGTCTTGATTGCATTAGCCTACAACAGCTGAGCACACTCTGATAACATCTTGCTTTAGATACCCAGGATCTTCCCTTGGGTGTGTGAGACTTAAAGGTGTGTGACTTAAGGGTGTGACTTAGAGATCAGATTTAGAGACAAGACCTAAGGGCATGATTAAAGGCGTGACCTAGAGGCGTGGCTTAGAAGTGAGACATATAAAAGGCGGGAGGCAGACAGGAGAGTTCAGAACAATTTGGAGTAGCAGAGATTCAGACGCTGGAGTAGGAATTAGGCATTGAGGAAGAAGACTCTTGGACTAGAGAACTCAGAAGAGAGCAACAGATTATTAGGCACTAGGAAGTACAACTTTTGGCCCCCAAACGTGGAGTAGTGTAGTTCTCAACATTTCTGGCCCCCAAGTGTGGGGTACCTTGGGCTGCAACACCCCAGCGCCTGAGTAACTGCTTCCTGACCCCAGTCGCCAGCCCTACCCCAGCTTGCACCCAGCTCTGCCCCTGGTTCCGGAAGGTGGGAAGCCTTGCCTAGTGGATCTCTGAAGCATAGCCACACCTGCCTCAGTATGCACGGGGTCAACAACCCTCCTCTTTTTATAAAAGACATTAAGGCCGGACTGAAAAACTTAAATGTCATCTTTATTGTCCTGGAGATAGAACGAGTGACCAAAACTAAAGACGGCCATGAAGTGAGATCCTGCAAAGTAGCTGATAGAACGGGAAGCATCACTATTTCTGTGTGGGATGAGATCGGAGGGCTCATACAGACAGGGGATATTATTCAGTTGACCAGAGGATATGCATCAATGTGGAAAGGATGCCTGACACTTTATACTGGAAGAGGTGGTAAACTTCAAAAACTTGGAGAATTTTGTATGGTGTATTCAGAAGTGCCAAATTTCAGTGAGCCAAACCCAGATTATAGAGGACAGCAGAACAAAGGGATACAAAGTGAGCAGAAGGATAAAATGAGCACCAGTACATTTGGACCAACGGGAAATGGTGTTCAGACCAACCCTGAATCTAGGGGATATCATCTTCCATATGGTAGAAGCAATGGCCCAGGACCCATCAGTCCACAGCTACCAGGAGCATCTAGTAGTCAAACAGTCAGACCCACAATAAGTAATGCCAGAGATCCGAGAAGAGCCTTTAGAAGATGACCTAAGCCAAAGAGACACATGTAGGTTTTAAACTACGTGACCTACTTGAACACTTAGTGCACTTTTATTGATTCTTAACTGTGAAAACTTTGTCGCTTACAGGTTTCCTTTTATATTTTTGGGTTGTTAAAAAGAGTGGTTGGATTTTACTGAAAAACTGTTAGGCTGCTCAGTTACATCCTATTGAAGAATAGGAACTCTGAAAACAGGAACATTTATTTTTAGAGCAAGAACTTGAACCCTTCCCCCCCAGCCTTGAGCAGGCCTGAGAGACCTTGTTTACCACAACAGACCAAGTGATAGGATCTAGGTGGAGTTACCCACCCTGGTTGCACAGAACACAGAAGCAGAACTGCCCCGGGCTTGCCTTGAGACATCTCTGGCCCTGACCTAGAACGGATTATGGATTATCCCACCCATCTCTGGTTGAAACCAGGAGGGGTTGTGGGTTGTGGGTTGGGCCTTCCCCTTTAAATTGAGAGCTGAACATTAAAGCTTTGAGCCTTGATCAGAGAACTTTGTCTTGGCTTCATCTCTTCTCGCCCTCCGTCCCCTTTCATTCCCAGCCCCCTTTTCAGGTGAACTCAGTTGACTTGTGGCCGCGGGCGGCTACAAGAACTTACTGGATATCACTTGAAAACCTGTCCCTGTGTCCAGGGTGAGTTAAGACACCAGCTTATATATGGCCTCTGTGAGTCTGGCTTCTGCATAAACTTTGTAATGTTTGCCATAATGTTTAATGGAAAAAAGTCTTTTTTTAAACTTGAACATTGCTACCTGAAGCAATAACCACCTCAAGCCAGAAACTTGGTCAGTGCTGACAGCATTTTTGAGTGTTGATCCAGGAATGACTTGACTTCATAGAGTTACTGACTGCCATTAAGATTTTTCCAAGGACAAAATCATCCTAAACTCTTGTTTAATGACCAGATAACCAGATTCTTTATCAGAATTGTGGAATAAAATGAGTAATGTAACAAGTAATTTTTAGAAGAAAACTGTTTAAGATAATGTTCTTAACATTTGTTGCAAACATTGAAAATTACATTGAAGAAAAATTTACAGCTGAGACCATGAATATTTTATTTTTGAAGTTACCATGTTAAATGTTGGAGTGTAGTCAGAGGGATTGAAGGGAGCTATAGCACCTTATTAGACGGTCTCATTGATATTAGTTGTAGTATTTTTGAGTTAAGGTCCTCCTGTGTAACCCTGGCTGGGTTGGAACTTGTTATATACATCGGGTGTGTCTCTGAACTATAGATTGGCCTGCCTCTGTCTTCCAGGTGCTGGGATTAAAGTTGTGCAGCACCACATAAGGCTAACCTGATTATTTACAAAAAGAATACTCATGGTAATTATTGTAGCAAATACAAATCAAATTGAGTTCATATAGCCATGTGACTACTGGTTACAAGTATTCAGGTAGAAGTAGACACTCCCCTTCTTCCAGGGGTGTGCATTTTTAAAAGTTTCTAAACAAGTCACGTAGCCTTACTAGCAAAAGTTAGATGGCTCAAGAAGTGATTATACCTCTGTTAAGGTGGGATTTGTGTGCTGGGACTTCACTTACGGTGGATAAGTGGTAATGTTTTTCATTGTTATTATTTGTCTCTCAAGTATCGTCTTTTGAGTAAAACTTGCTCTAATGATGTCGTATCTACCTACTTTTTTTTTTTTTTACTCTTTCAGTAAACATGGAGAAGCCCAGTCCATTTCCTGAAGTTGTAATCAGCTTCAGCCTGGCTGCTCCCTAGCTCTGTACCTGTCCTTTCTCCTTACCTCACATTGTAAAATAAGGAAGTTTCTGTTCAACTTCTGTAGCATCTGAATATAATTTGTGTCAGAGTTTGTTCTAATTCAGTTTGACAGATTTTCAGTATGCACTGTATTAAGTTCTGTGTGGAGATTATCATAGCATTTTTTTTTTTGAAAAGTCACAGAGTTTACTTTGGTTTATAGGTACAAGGCTTTGATATTATTTGTCATTTATTCATATATTAATAATTATAGCTGATTTGGCTTTGTGAAAAAAAGAAGAAAAAGGCAATCACACACATACACACAAGCTCTTACATGTGAATACACATGCACATAATTAAAAATAAATCTTTTATTTTTATTTTTCAAGACAGAGTTTCTCTATGTAGCCCTCTCTGTCCTGGAACTTGTTCTGTAGACCAGGGTAGCCTGAAACTCAGATATCAGCCTGCCTCTGCCTCAGTGTTCATACACTAAGTTATGTGGTATGTTGAAGTCACACCCCACACATGTGCCTATGGCCTCATTTGGAGAAATGACATTTGTAGTCAAGGGAAGAAAGGCCAGGCTGGGAAGTATAGGAGCAAATACAGTATGACTTGTATCCCTGAAAATAAGACATTAGGACTAGGACACACCAAGAGAAGACCACACAGAAGAAGTTAGCACCAGAATGTACAGCAGTAAGTCAAGGACACCAAATCTTTCAAAACCTACATGGAGACAGGAAAAAGCAGAGATGGATGTTGTTGTTGTTGTTGCTGCTGCTGCTGCTGCTGCTGCTGCTGCTGCTGCTGCTGCTGCTGCTGCAACAGCCTCACGTACTGGCAGACACACATGGTAGAAGCAACCTTAATTCACAGCTCTGGAGGTTGGTTGGACACTGGAGATCTAGAGCAGGCATGTGATGAAGGCCTTTGTGGATCATCATAACATGGAAGGAGGGCAAGTGAGTAGCACAGAAAGAAAGAAACTCAGCTGACTCACCCTGTGCATCTGGGATCCACTCCCATGATAACTCACTCCTGTGATTACCAACCCACTCCTGTGATAACTAATCTATTCCCATTATAAGCAACCCATCTTCATGATAACCAACCTACTTCTGTGATAACTAAACCCATTACCTTGATTACCAACCTTTTCCCATGATAACCACCTCACTCCCTGTATAAATAAACTATTTCCATGATAATTGATCCATTCCCATTATAATCAACCCTAACCCATAATACCTGACCCACTCCCATTATAACCAACCCACCTCCATGATTACCAATCCACTCCTATGATAATTAACACAGTCCCTTGATGATTTATTAATCCATGAATCATTATCTTTTAAACTGACTCACTCCCATGATTACTAATCCACTCCCATGATATTAACCCAGTCTCATGATAGTGCCATTAATCCATGAAATCTCTTTGAATCTAATCACTTTTAGTACTTTTGTGGTGTTAATTAAGCTTCTCCCAGTGTTGGGGAGGGGACATTCATGCCCTAGAAGGACTCTCTTCCATGGGTCTCATTGGAAGAGCAGACCTGGTATACTGGATTTCACACTCTGGTCTCAAAAGCTACGAGCACACATTTCTGTTGTCTTAAGTCCTGCTGTGGTTAGGCTCTGGACTGTGCTCCACGGGCCTGTGCTGAGGGTTAGGCTTCACCTCAGAGCAGTCAGGAGGTGGTAGAACCTTCTGGAGGTGGGGCCTAGAGTGAGGAATTACATCACTCAAGGTGACCTCCAGGGAACTGTGGAACTCCGTCCTTTCATTTTGTAATCTGGCCATGAGGTAAGCAGTTCCCTACCATGGGCTTTCTCCAGGATCCCCTGCCTCACCTCAGGCCCAAAGAATGAGGACCCAGGGACCATGAACTGAAACTTGGAGACCTTGAGCCTTTCTTCTTTGTAAGTTGGCTTCAGCTGGTGTTTGTTGTAGTAACAGACTAGCACAGGCTGTCTAGTCTCTGGTCATTGTCACAGCAGCCAGAGGTTCTCTGTGTTCATGTCCTTCTGTGAGCTGAACCTGGCAAAGGCAGCAAGCATCAGGGAAGAGGGAAAGATCACCTCTTCCATCTTCCATCTTGTTGAACTCTCTCTGTAACCTTCTCCTGTTCATACTTCCAAGAAGAACAGCAGAGGAAGAGAGGCCTGAGTGGGGAAGAACTCCAGCCAGAAGACAATAGGGAGCTGAAGCCAGCAATATAAAATCCATCAAGGGGACTTGCAGAGAACTGGCCCTGGTGGCTGAGATACACTGAAGAGCCTAGCCTATCTGCAGGGATCTTAGACTCACAGAATGTAGGTAACTGATGTTTAGAGCCACTTGACGGGGGTAATCTGTTACACAGCCATAGCTAACACATACAGAGCCTATCATAGGCCCTCTGGATCTCTATGCTGGCAGACTTATACATTTTTGCCACAGAAATACACTTCCTGAACACAGATGTGAGCTAGCTATTTTCGGTCATGGGTGGGTGGAGGCAAAACATATGTAGCCTCTGAAGCAAAGGCAGGATCTGGTCCTCTTCAGAGGCACATGTTCCACTGAGTCACAATGCCAGGGGTACAGGGCCCCTGGTGCCTACTGTGTGACCTAGAAACCACACAAATCTGGGGATGAAGGTGAGCTGGACAGATGAACAGGGCTGGGCATTTGTCCCTGAAACATCAAATTGGGTGTGTCTGCAAAGAGCTACATCTCAGAGATGTCTTATTCACCCAAAGAGCTCTCCATAGGACCATTCCAATCTCACCTGGAGAGCTAGGTCCCATGGGACCTCCCCACAGTAAGCACTTAGAGAGCTAGGTTCTGTGAGATTTCCCCACACTCAGTGCCTGAATACCTGTGTCCCGTGGGACTTCCCCACACTCAGCACCTAGAGAGTTAGATCCAGGCACAGAGTCTCAAGAGTTCCTCAATGTATAGACCAGGTCCCTCTGGATGGCTAGTGCCTGGAGCCTACAGTGGTCAGTTTCTATGAATCTCACTCTAGTTAATTGAGCCAGGCTGCACTGTTTCTGTATGGCTCGTCTCCTTGCTCCATCCATAAAAAGATAGCTACATAGGACATGTTCAATCTGACATCATAGACAGGATCTTCAGCAAGAAGAGGAGCTGAGTAAAGATGGAGCTGTTGTCTCCCTGCATAGGTGAGCCAGCATATGAGGGCTTGGTGCTGGCAGCTAGGTTGTAGGTTTGGCATTTCATCTTATCTAGCTGGTATGAGACCAGGCAAGCCTCTGAGGCATGGTTTATTGTAACTATCTGAGTATCTGACAGATAAACAGGGAAAATAAGCATAAAGAGTGTTTCCTGGTTTATACCTCACCTCTGCCTTAGTCCTTTACTGGGCATCTCTGGACCCAAGCAGAGTGCTGACCACTATACCAAACAGACTTACCTGCAGCACTATGTTATTGGAGCAAGCACTACCTGAAGCAAGTCACACACACAGCATCTGTGGTCCTGTGCTGCCTCCTCAAGGTTTAAAATGTCTTCAAAGATGTCTATCTCATCCTTGAAGGCCATGGAATGTGGAGAAGTATTACACATTTGCTTTAAAATAGAAAGAACCCTGTGGCCCATGAAACGAATCCACGTAAGAAGGCTTATCTTAGTTATGGTTACTATTGCTGTGACAAAACACCAAGACCAACAGCCCCCAAGCTGGTAAGTTCTGGCACTGATAGTGGTTTGGTGGAGATATGAACATCTGCCCTTTCCTAAAGCAGCCCACTGGGGTCTCAGTCCCTGGCATGGAGCTTTCAGACCTTACCTGGAGACTGAAGTGGCAGAGAAGGTGAAAACCTGGCCCAGCACTCACAGCAGAAGACCTGCTAAAAGAAGCAGCTGTCTCTAAAAGGAGTGACTGCAAGTGTGATGAGCTTCCTTCCCTTGCACTCTGGGAAAGTTGGTATAAATGCATATATACTTTTATCAAAGCCCAGGACCCATAAAGTCTTCCTACAGGATATGGGCAACACAGTGGTGGCTTCAGTAGATCACATTTCCCAGTCAACAAATCTTCAAGGTGCACATAGCACAGTTAGGTGGGATTTGAAAGCTATCAAAATATTCATATTTTGCCAATAAGAAGTATATGGGCAGTGCTGCAGAACTGCTTCTATTGGAGCTCTGATCCCTTGTTAAAAAAAAAACTGTAATATTTTTATTTCTCAATAGTCTAGCCTTTATCACTACCTCTGTCACTAGGAATATTTGCTACATGAGGAAAGGGTAATTTTGTTAGTCAGAAATTTAAAATAATAACCCATAAATCTGATTTCTTCTGTAATGTGACTGCCCATTTACTCTCCTGAACTATAAATGTGGCATCTACCAAATCATAGGACAGATGAAAATATTAGGTATGAGAGTCACAATAATTTAGATGTTAAAACCCATTTCTCTAACATTACAATTGAGATACTCCTCTATGTGAGGTTATGATTACAGAATTGAACACACATTTGTGTGTTTGCGTGTGTGCATGTATACTATATGCCATGGGACATATGTGGAGGTGAGTAGACACCCTTGGGTGTCAGTCTTTGCCTTTCATCTTTTTTGAGGTAGTAGTCCCTTGTTACTGGCCACCTTGTATACCAGGATAGCTCATTTGTGAGCTTTTGGAGGCTCTGTCTCCACCTCCCATTTTGCTGTAGGAGTATTAAGATCATAGACATGTGCCACTCTGTCCACCTTTTATGATTTCTGGGTATTTCAACTCGTGTTCTCATTTTTGCACAAAAGAAGGTATTAGATTCTTTGAATCTGGTTATAGGTGGTTGAGGCCCCTGAAATAGGTTCTGGGAACTCTGAAAGAGCAGCAAGCACTGTTAACCACTGGGCCATCTCTCTAGCCCATTCCTTAATGGTGTTAGTGGGTATTTCTCTTCCCTGAAGACTGCACTATTGACTACCCTAATGGGACAGATACTAATGTATCTAGTTTCTGTATACATAAAACGTGTCTGTCAACATGCAGGACTGAAGTTCTTTGACAACACTTCAATTGTCTTAAAGGGCCTGGTGACTGATTATGGAAAGTTTGAATGTTATAAAGAATCAAAATTATCTTAGGCTTCTCTAGTTCTCATCATAGGCACTTATCACCTCTGTGTCTGATCTTTTGACTGTCAGTTAAACCTTTGGGAGATATTAAGAATATCATCAGATAGTATCTGAGATCCACAGCAGAGATTTCCCTCCTTTCTTTAACCCATTACCTGATGTCCTCACTAATGTGTCTAGTAACTATGTTGATTCATGACTATCTTTTGTTCTGTGACAATAAAAGTTCAATTAACTATGTCATTCAGGGCCTGAACCCATGCTTCCTGGCTCTGGTCATCACATATTGCTGTTGTTCCCTTGGATCAAGGGCTCTTTTGTTTCAACAGACCTCATTCAGAAGAACCTGAGATGGGTTGTTTGTTTGGAGATAGTGTCACTTTCTGCATAGTCTTGGCTAGCCTCAAATTTGTAATCCTCCTGCCTCCACCTCCTGAGTACTGTGATCCTAATGCAAGCCACAATAGGCAGAACTCCTGGAGAGACAAAATCAGAGGGAGAGAGACTCAGTTCCTTTCAGGTCTCAGCAGTGAGGCTGAGGCAGGAACACCTACAAGGACCTTTCTAACTCTCGCCCAAGTCTTGCCTTATCTAGTTCAATCTCCCTCCAAGCACCCACCCCAGGCTGTGGATTCAAATATGGCCTCTTCTCCAACACCTCCCATGCAGAATCTGGCAAAATGGCTCAGGCCTTTCAATTCCACAGCTTTCACCTTTCTTCAGCTACCTAACCAGATAGCTTAAGCCATCTTTTTCCTTCCTCCCTTCCTACCATGGGTCTGATGTCTAAAAGGAAAGTTCTAGAATCTTTTGGTGGTGATACAACGACATGCTAGTTTCATACTCAGAAGTATTGACAGCAATGTTCATCCACTGAACCTAGAAGGGGACGTTGTGCCACTGTCCAGGCACTGATTGGGGTGACCTCAGTCTGCCCTGTACCTTGGGGACTGGGGTGCTCCCCAGGAGTACAAGGCAAACTGTGTCTCTTGGCTCAGAGAGGCTGAATAACTGTTTAGGCAGGTGACAAGTAGCTGCAAAGACCTGGAAAGGATCCCAAAGGAGATGCTACTAAAGTTACAAATGAGGAGCGAAGCCAAGCCAAGAATAACATAAAGTGTTTCTTCTTGAGAACCAGACCAGTGTCACTTAACCCTCTACAGTCCTTGAGAAGGGTGTCAAATGACCCCTTATTACAGTTAAGGCTGCAGAGTTATTACAAGGTCCACAGCTGAGAGTTGAGTTGGGCTCATGACCCCTGAAGAGACTTGCCACACCCCACCCCACCCCACCCTGGTGTACCCAGTCAGTCCCTCCCCAGTGTGGAATGGTGGCCCCAGGCCAGACAGTAGCTGGCTCCTTGGTGAACTAGCAGTGCTGAGCCAGAGCCAGCAGCCCGGATCCCACAAGTGTATGTGTAGAGAGACCTGGGGTTTCTTGCTGTCTCAGGTTAAGGAAGACAGAGACTGAGGTTTCACAGCTATCTTCCTGAGAAGCCCACTGGTGTGTTCTCAGGAATGGCTTACCTTTCCCCGAGGAAACTTCTTGATTCAGTAAATGGCTACACAGGTGCAAAGGGTAGGTACTGCTCTTGTCCTAAAGACTTATGTTCAAGTCCTAACCCCCTGTGCCTGTGGAGATGACCTCATTTGAAAAACAGGAAGGAGTCAATTGATATTTGATGAGGTCAGGCTGAGGTGAGGCAGGTTCTAAGAGATGGAAAGCATGGAGTAGACTGTTCAGAGACTAGGATATTGCTCCAAGCCAAGGACACCACAAGCAATATAGAGGTGGGAAAGAGAAAGGAGACAAAGCCACCTTGGTCTCAGGCTTCCCATCTCTACAACTGTTAAGAAAACACAGCTCTGTGGCGGAAGGTGCCATATATGCAGCCTTTATTTGGCTAGCACTGGCATTTCAGGCCCCTGCAGGAGCAGAGAAAAGAAGGGAACTGAACTTAAAATGAACTCGATGGTATAATCTGCCAGGGCTGGCATCAAAGAGGTAGAGGCTGGAAGCAGAGGCCATATTCAGTCACCTAGAAGGGACTTGCAGCTTCTGACCTGCCCAGGCCTTACTCCTGAACTCTGTGTCTACTGAACATTTCCTGTTTGGGTCCAGACAGCACCTCACATTGCATAACAGGAACTGAATCCTGCTCCTTGTGGTTGCTCCTTGCCCTCTTCTTGCTGCAGGTGACCTTAAGGCCCTTGGAGCAGACCTGTTGCCTGCCCAGCTAAGGTTCCATTCCCAGGTCATGTCCATGGCTAGATAGAAAGGAGCCTTGCTGGTTCTCAAATGCTGCCTTTTTCATCTCCACAGTCCAACAAAGCAGGCCTTCTTTGTCATCACTTGAGGCTGCTAAGCACTTCTGTTCCCTCTGTTTTCCAGAGAAATCCACAGTGAGTATCCATTCTGGCCATACTCTTCCTGATGCTCCCTAGGATACCTGTCCAGTCAGGATATATCTAGCCAGCAAACCTATGTACTCTCTCCCTCTGACCTACATTCTGTCCTCTGTCACTGTGATCTGCTTCAAGAAGCATTCTAAAGCCTATGGAGAGTGGGAGGTAGCCTTCTGCAGGCATTTCCACACTGTGCTCATGGGTTGTCCTTGTATGTATTGTATGTATTGAACTTGTGTTCCCCTGCAGACAAGGACAGCAGCTGTGCTTATCCAAGCTTATAGGTGGTGCTGCGGTGGCCCTGAAATGGGCACCAAGAAAGCCAGTAAACAGAGGAACCAGGAAAGACAGGACTTGGCAGGGTGAGGGCTTCATCTTGTATCCAGTCACTGATTTCTTCCCCTGATGGTACTCAGTTCTTTGTGTATTGTAATAACACAGGGTGACACGAGCATGTGTTCAGACACTGAAGCAGACTGAGTAGGTCAGCTCTCACCTGCACGCTGAAGATGTCTCCATCTGCAGAAGGAGAGCGTTGAGGGAAGGGACTGGAGGGGACCTTGGCTTTTCATGCCAGAGTGCAGCCAAGAAGCATCTTGCCGTGCTGGCCTGTCATCTCAGCTACTCAGGAACCTGAGGCAGGAGTGCTAGTTCAGATTCTGGTAACTATAGGGCCAACTGAAGGCTGGACCTGGCAATTTGGTGAGATGCTATCTCACAAATAGAAAGTAAAGGGAGACCTTGGGGTGTGGATCAATGGTAGAGTAGTTGTCCCTTATGCCAACTGCAGAGCAGAAATGAGAAGCTGACACCTTCTGGCCAGCAAGGAGCATGCACTTGTCTCCTCTCCTGGGGTTATGGCTTGAGTAAGGACAAATTGATAGCTTCCATTAGTCATAAGGCAGGACTAATGGCTTCTCAGAGCATCGAGTAACTTCTGGTAGTGTTTTGGGGAGAGGGGTTTGTGGCCATTTTTTTTTTTTTTTTGAGACCATCATAGATGGTGGGAGGGATGCAAGGTAATTCAAATTCCATCTGTTTCCTAAAGAGGTTGGATGCTCTTTAGGAGGTGAACAGAAGTTTTAGGTCTGGAGTGCTCCTTGAGGGAGGACCAGCCTGCATAGTGGAATTATAGCTGGCAAAAAGAGACAAGGGTATGCCAGAAAACCAAGTGGCTTGTGCTTAAAGGAAGGATCCACAGCAAATCACACAGTGACAATGTGCTGATTCTCAGTCCTTCTTGAAGAGAGTCCTAAATATGGCCCTGGTGGTCAAAACCAGCCTATGGGGAAGGAACTGCTCACATCTCTTGGGCTGAAAAGGATTTTAGTTGGGAACTTCTGGAAACTTCTCTGGAACCCAACAGTCAACTCTGGATAAACCCTTTAGCTGTACTTGCTTTTATTTCTTTTTTAAATTATTATTTTCTTTGCATAATTTATTTTTTATTCACATTACATCCCAGTCACAGCCTCCCTCCCTACTTTCTTCCTAGTCCTGCCTTACAAATCCCTCCCCCTATTACCTCCTCCCTTTTTTCTCAGAGAAGGGAAGCCACCC
Source organism: Arvicanthis niloticus (assembly GCF_011762505.2). NCBI lineage: Eukaryota > Metazoa > Chordata > Mammalia > Rodentia > Muridae > Arvicanthis > Arvicanthis niloticus. The sequence goes on from NC_047669.1 coordinate 79,061,895, forward strand.
CCTCCTTGGGCACCTCCCCACCCTGGAACATCTAGTCCCAGAAGGACTAAGCACCTCCTCTCCTACTGAGGCCTAACCAGGCACTCCAGGTAGGAGAAGGGGATCCAATGGCAGGCAGCAGAATTAGAGACAGCCCTGCTCCAATTGTTAAGGGACCCACATGGAAACCAAGAGATGCACTTGAAACCAAGTATTGTAGACCTAGAAAGACATGTATGGTATGAACTCACTTTTATAATTGAACATTAGCCATAAAGTACAGAATAAACATCTACAGACCCAAAGAAACTGGGTAATAAGCCTGAGGGAAGATTTGTGAGTTTCACTCAGTAGGGGAAACAGATGGAGAGAGGGAACTGGGTGCGAGATGGGGAGAGGAGATGGCGACCAGGTGTGAGGGTGGGGAGGAGAGGGATGGGGTTAAGAGTGGAAACTGGTGGGGGCAACTCTGGGACTAACCGGAGGCCTGGAATAGGGGAGGCTATAAGGAGTCTATGTGGGTCACTCTAGCTTCTATTTCTTAAGATTTACCTTTATTTTTAATTGTCTCTGTATCAAGTGTGTATATGTGAATGCAGGTGCCTGTGGAGGCCAGAGGTGTTGAACCCCTGGAGTTGCAGTTGTGAGCCAACTGGCATGGGTGCTGGGAACTGAACTCAGGCCCTCTGTGCTCTTTACCACTGCTCGCTCTCCCATCCCCACATTGACTTTAAGTCACTTGCTTTCATGATGCTGGGGATTAAACCCATAGCTTCTTGCATGCCAGGCAAGTACTCTACCACCCGTGACCACTCCAGCCTGCGTCATTTTGCTTTTGGTTAACTTTCAAAATCACAATTTTGGAGATGAGACAGCTAGAACCTCGTCACTAGCCTCCACAGGAGATACCTCTGTCCTATGGGTGAAGGCAATAAAATGGTTGCCTGGTTACTTTTCAGCAGTTGAAGGACACTTTTCTTGAAACCACCAACCATTCACTTGCACCTGGCAGGTATCTGATGGGTGAGCTATGGCATCAAGAGCCAATGTTTTCCAATGCACTCCCCCTACTCAGATCACATATATGCATGATTATTCTCATCTGTATTGCAAGTGTGCCTTAAAAAGTAACTGTCTTCCTTCTTCCCTTCCCAATCTGCCTTTTTGCAGGATGTGAAATAGCCTGAGGCTCTGCCAGTCACCAGTGAATGTGGACAGCTCCCACCTCCCAAATAGACTATTCCAAAGCAAGAAACACACACATGAGTTCCAGACAGCTTGAAAAATGTAGCCCCTAATTTACTCACCCTTAGGTACAAATCTCTCAAATGAGGCCTCTTAGTCTTCCATCCCCTGTGGCTGTTTCTCCTAAGCAGTGGCACTGGTACTGGAGCCCAGCATTGAGCTATCTGGTGAGGATGCCAGATGGCTTCTTCTTCCTAGGGATGGCCACATTTGTCCCATGTGGGTTAAGCTTTTGGACTTTGGTTTTTATTATATCATGTTTTATAGTACCTTAATTTTTAAATGGCTTCCAGTTTTTGTTAGCAATAAGGGAAGTACAATAAAACACTTTGTACCATAAGAGCCTGGACACAGTCAGAGATGGCAGAACCTCTCAGTAAGCTGCTAGCTGCGGGAGAGTAGATACTGGATGGTAGAGATACGACTGGATTCTGCACTCATAGTTCTGTGGTCCTTAATATTAGGCAGGAGGGTTGGCCACATGAGACAAAGCCCCTCCCAGGGAGCTTTTCACTCCTTCAGATTTGGCAGCAAATGCCGGCTCTGGAGAAAACCAGATGCATCCTAGCAACAGGGTTCATTATATACATGTTATTGGTCAGAAGGATGTAGCAGCAATACCACACCCCAAGTGGAAGGACAAGGTTCTGCTTGCTGGGTGGAACCTAGCTGAACCTGAGCAGGAAGCAGCCACCTGGCTATAGACTCACAGCTTCCAGGGGAGGGAGCCCTATTCTCATCTAAGCTACTTAGACACACCTTCAACATCTGGAACTCCCAGATGCTGGGAAGACAGCCATGACCACAAGTATAGTGAGATGAGCAATGGATTTCTGAAGCTCGCCTCTGGCCCATTTGTAAACATATACACAGTATCCTTGTCCATTCAGGAAGATGACATCATCATTCTTCATAGTGGGCTTTGCAGCAGTACAGGGCATTTTCTTTTGCTCTTAGCAAAATCAGTCCCAAAGTACAACTTTGAGTTGTACTGCTCAAATCTCTGCCTTCTAGAACTTGCTAAATAGTGACAGATCTTCAGCCAAGCATACATTGAAGGTCTTTTCTACAGGTGGGTTGGAGAAAGGAGGTGGAAAGTATAAACCACATTGCTCAGAAGCAGTGCCAACAGACACTGACCACCAATGCGAACAGTATCCACAGCCCTGCCTCCCTGGGCTAGCCAGTCAGGTCTTGCCTCAAGCTCATGGACTGCCTCAGTTCAGAATGTATCTTGCAGCCTTCAGACTCCTCACCTGCTCTCTGTGGACCATCATGCTGCCAAGACCCACAGGAATGTGTGGCTACCTCCAGCAACTTCAGCCTCCGGGGCTAGACAGAGCTTTGATGCAGCCGCCAGGATGGGATCCTGGAGCCAGTGTGGGAAGCTTGTTGCTTGGCCTGGGAACAAGCCCAGGCAGCCCAGCTCAGGGCCTCTCTCTGCCTGTCTTGCTGGGATAAGAAGCAGGAGGCCTGGTGAGACATGGGTTCTAGAAAAGGAAGTGGCAGGCCTCCACTGCATGCATGCCATCTGGTGGACATGTTGAAGGACTTTATGTGTGTCCATGACTCTGCAGGATGGACACTTCCTTGGCTTTCCTTTCGCTTAGCATGAATCACTGAGTGCCTCTCATCCATCCATCCATCCATCCATCCATCCATCCATCCATCCATTCAATTAATCAACACATCATGGATCCATCCCTATACCTAGCTCAGAACTAGGTTCTCATGGAGATAGATGGACTATTAGGTCCTGTATTGATAACACTTGAAATCCTGCTCATGTAACAAGATAAATCACAGATAGGAAGAGATGCATGGAGCCTGTCCAGAAACATAGCCACCCCATACATTATGTGGTAAGTGTGGAAAGAGCCTCCTAGTCTTTGTAATCAGGCATGTCACTTGATTGAGCTAAAATGTGCCATGAGGAAGGTAGCTTAGTTAATATTGCCTTTGCTTAGCATTTTCACAGTCCTAGGTTCAATCCATGGCACAACATAAGCTGGTTCACTCCTGTAATCTCAGAACTCAGGAGATAGAGGCAAGAAGATCAGAGTTCAAGGTTATCAATACTCAGCTACACAGGGACCTTAAGAACAGCCTAAACTACAGAAGACTTTGCCTCAGGGCTCAGAAAACAAAGAAAAACAAAACAAAAAACAAAACAAGAAAACTTAAAACCTTGACTCAACAAAGACTGCCAACAATCTCACTGGCCAAGTCGACTATGGAAAGCCAAGCAAATAGAAGTCTATACTGGGCACAGACAGATTCAGTCACTGCCTCCTGGACTCAGTACGGATTCAGGAGACAGGTGAAGTTAGCAGCATTGGGAATTAAACCTGAGCTAAGAAGGAACCACAGTGGAACCCACCTGCCCTTATCAGGTGGAGTTGCTGAGCCCTCAAACAGCAAGAACAGCGGCAAGGAATATTCTTCCAGCAAAAATATGAAGAACCCTTGGGTAGGAAGGTCTGGCTTACTCCACTCTGCCCTTCCATGGGGCAGAGGGAAGGCAGGTTCTGTTGGCTCCAGGCACCTCAGCAGCTGTCATAAGGAACCATTTGCACACCAAATAACTGCTACTAACCCAGAGGAGCAAACTGTGTAGACTTTTAAAAAAAACATCTTTGGGGCTGGAGAAAAGCCTCAGTGGTTAAAAGAACTTGCTGCTTTTGTAGAGTTTCTAGTATCTACTTCATGTGGCTCATGAGCACCTATAGTCCAGGTTCCAGGGCATCCAATGCTCTTTTCTGGTCTCTGTGGGCTCCTGCACACAGGTGGTGCACATACATGCAGGCAACCACCATACACATTAAATAAATACAAAAATCTTTAAAATACACATGCAAGGAGCATGTATGTGCCCTAACATGCCTAACATGTGGCAGTCAGAGGATAAATCTGGGTGTTGGTCCTCACCTTCTGTCTTGTTTTTGCCTTTGTCTACACCAGGCTGGCTTCTAGCTTCCAGAGATTCTCCTGTCTCCTCCCAACTCTCCTTAGTAGCAAGGATATTATAGACACACACTGCCATGATGGTTTTCTGTGGTGTCTAGAGATCTGATCTTGGGTCTTTTTGAGCAGAAAGAACCTCACCCACTGAGGCATCTCCCAGGCCATGTCACCCTTCTCCTGAGATGTACAAGTAAGACTATTTATATCCACCATAGCAATGGGCAAAGAGATACCTTGTTGGCGGCGGTGGTGTTCTTATATCAGTCAGGAGCAGAGCAGATGTTCATCCTAGATTGATGCCTGGCTTACTGGCCAAAGATATCTTATGCCTAGGACTCATAAAAACCAAACCAAACCAAATCAAATCAAATCAAATCCAGGCAGCACAGGAAGAGGAAGGCAGAGACCTGCAGGCAGCCATGCCACAGTCAGACCTACCCTCCAGCACTTGGCACAGGCAGGCTATAGATGCCTGATTGCTGCTATGCCATGCAGCATTAGAGGGAGGATGTCACCCAGGGACCCACCAGCCACATGGCCAGCCTGTAGTGGAATGTGTGAGTATGCTGTGGTCAGATGGGAGAGAGAGGGAAGTGGAACAGCTTGAGCACTATGAAGAGAGAGGAAACTGGAGACTCAAGGGTGGAGAGGACTAGCCTCTTATGAGTAGCCATTCCGGCCATCTGGGGCCATGATGAGGTCCCAGCCCGAACTGCTGCTTAGAACCATGTCTGAATTCATGGCTATGCAGAGGCAGGAGTTAGTGTAGATATGTGTGGCTCATATCCCCATTAGAGAACATGAGGATGTCCCTGGTCAGGACAGTTACCAAGCTCCATGTGGATGTCCAAGGGCTATGTTTAACTGGCCCTGCCCTTTACTGCCTACACTACTCTGGAGAGCTGACCCCATCTCTCAACAGCAGCAGCACTTGGGAGAGCAGGTCCTGCCCAGGCAGTCCAGCACAGTGGAGCTGGCTCTGATGTGGGTGTGGGCGAGCTGCCCCAAGGGTATGTGAGAGAACTGACCCTGCCACTTGTTTGCCATGGGCTGGCATGGGTGCAGAGGTATTGCTGTCCCCACTCACTGTCCCTTGCCACCTCTAGCAGTTGGGAAAGCTCTCCACAGGGTCATGAGCTATATCTGTTCCTCACCAGCACTTGGGAGAGTGGGCCCTGTACCTCATCTAGACAGCAGAGCAGAGCAGCCCATGGTGGTAGAGGTAGTGCAAGAAGGCCAGCCTCAAGGAAAGAGTGTGGGAGAGCTGTCCCTACCATTCATCTGCTGCCTATAAGGCAATATGGTTGTGGAGGTAATGCCTTCCCTGACCCCTGTGGTATTGGGAGAGCCTGGGCAGAGCTCTGGGAGAGCCCTACACCTTGCCTGGGCAGCACAGTAGAGCTGCTCCTGGTGGCAGGGATACAGGCGAGCTAGCCTTGAAGGCATGAGAGAGGGAGAACTGGCTGTGCCATCTCTCTGCTGTGATGGCCTGGGGAAGAGGGAAGACATGCCATTCACCCCGTCACCACTCACCATCTGAAGCAGATGGGAAGTTATGGGAGTGGGTGAATAGGCCCTGCTCCTCATAGGATGCAGCACTTGGCGGAGTGGGCCCTGCACCCTGGCCATATAGTACAATGAAGCTGACTCTGGAGGTGTGAGTGCAGGTGAACCAACCTAAAGGCAAAAGAGCAACTCAGCTGACTCTGCCTCCTGCTGATGGCAGCATTGGGTGGCCTAGCCAGACCATTGCTGGAGAGGTCACCCTGGTGGTGTGGGTAAGGGAGAGCTGGCAGGCTGACCAGTACCACCCAGGCCTAGATCCAGGGCTCTGAGTTGGGCCATCCCAAAATCTATATCATCTGCAAATGGCTGGGATGCATGAAAGGGGCAGTGCTGTGGTTCCAAAGCTACAGGATCCCCATGACACAGGGCAACAACAGGATAACCAGGAGGATCCAATATTGATGCTATCACAGAAGCCAGAGGTCTCCAACCAGACCAATGATTCCTTGCAGTGAACATTTATTTGTAAGTGAAGATGTGCGGGCAGAGGGATACACTGTGGCACACACTGATTGGCATACTACAGCTCCCTCCATGAGATGCTTTTCTATGCGGTGAAGTGATAGTCTTACCATCCAGCTTTGGGGCTGCGACTTCAGCCAGGAGGGCTCCTATCAGTTTTCCAAGGTGAAGCATCACCCATCCATCACTTCCTTAGCCATGTTCTGTGCTTGAATGTCCCAGGCAAGCACAAACTCTACAGCAGCAGCTCATGGGGACATTTGCACAAAAGGAAGAATAGAAAGAGGAGGGAGAACAAGACTATGGGAGGAGAAAGAGAGCTCAGGTGATACCAGGGAGGATGAATGAATGGAAGCCACTGAGGACCAAGGCCACACATTGAACAGTACACACTTCACACACCATACACACCATATATACTATATACCACTCAAACACTACATAGCACACAATTCTTACATGTTATGGAGCTGTGTGACACACACTACACACACTATACACATAGCAGAATAGAATAATATACATATTTATTCTGAATAATAAATAGAATAAATATACATATTTATTCTGCTACATTGTATTTGCAGTGGAGCTCGGTGATTAGACAGTAGAAGAGGAGGTGGAGCTGGGAGAAGAGAGGAAGGGAGAGAAGAAAAAGAGGAAGGGGAGGAGAGAGGGAGCAGCCATGGAGAACCATGGATGATGGGTTGAAAGCTGTCCTGGGTAGCAACTTCTATCAAAAGGTTAGGTATTGGGTAACAACTCTAATTGTGTGGGCATCTTGTTAATTGAGCATTTCTAAATATATAAATTCTTTAGATAATCATTAAGCTTTAAGAAACTCATTTCTACCGGGTACTGCGAGGATGGCAGATATTATCTGGGGTTCAACTGAGCTTTGTGGCTGCAGCGTGGGGGATGGCTCTGCCACACTTGAGTCTCGTGGGTGCCAGGGCCTGTGCATCTAGCTAGCCAGAGCCCTGGTCAGAGCCAAGGAGCAGCAGGAACATGGCGACTGCCCAGGAACAAGTGGACCAGGCACTGTTTTCTAAATATCACCTCTACATATACATACTCTATACATATCACATGACACCACACACAACTAACATACCTCATACCACATACACACATCTCACAACTCAAACATGATATGGAGCTGTATGACACACACTATAGATGCTACACATACTTTATATACTTTATACCACACACACTTCACACACCTTACACACATACATACTACATACATCACAATTTACATATTATGGAGTGAATACTACACACACCACATACCACACACACCACATAGTTGACACACCACACACCTCATACCACATCTACCTCATACACACTTCACATCTCATACAACTCACACAACTCACATACCCCAACCTCATATACCTCACAACTTACACCACACACATTTCATGCCACATATACACCTCATACCTCATGTATCATATACACTACACACCTCTCATACCACACAGACTACACACATACTACTCATCTCACACTTTATATGTAAGATGGCACTACATGCACACACTGCATACATCACACTCAATATATATGCTACATATCATATTACATATATATATGTATATATACTGAAGCACACACACCACATATCATACACAGTGCACACTTCATATCTCACACCACATATACTACATACCACATACCACTCATTTCACAAATCTATACCCTGTGGTTTATTCCCCACCCCATCTCACCCCATATACAGATATCTAGGAGTGGCCAAGGCAGAGATTCCCTCCTAAGGAATCTTAGGACTTCTCTGTGTGGTGGCTCAGCTGTGGCTACTAGTTTTGTACACTGGAGTCCTTCCTTAGTCTTTGTGACCTATGGGCTTTGTAGCCTGTGGATTCAAGACAGACTAGGGAGCCTCTAGCACGTAAGGTCACCAGGTTTCCTATCCCCACCATCTCCTACCCTATCTCCCACACACGCCCTGGTCACCTCCTAAAGCTTTGGGCCCTGGAAAAGTCTAGGTTTTATGCTGTTTCAGTGTAACATGGCTGTATAGCACATGGTCACAAACTATGTGGTTTAAACCAACAAAGATTTATTCTCCACAACTCTTGGAACCAGAACTCCAAAATCAATCTATTAACAAGGGCACACTTTCTCTAAAGGATCTTTCCTCATTCTTCTAGCAGGTGTCCTTTGGCTCTAGTTGTATAGCTTGGCTGCTGAAGTATGGCTCTCTCTCTCTCTCTCTCTCTCTCTCTCTCTCTCTCTCTCTCTCTCGTGTGTGTGTGTGTGTGTGTGTGTGTGTGTGTCTGTATCTGTGTCTGTGTGTCTGTGGTGTGTCTGTGTGTCTGTGTGTCTCTATGGAAGGAAACAGACTTATTAGATTTGGGCACATCATCCTAATGTACCATGTTCTCACTTTAATTTAACTAATTGTATCTGTAAAGACTACATTTTCAGTTAAATTTCAGGTAGCCCTGAATTTTGGGAGACACTATTGAGCTGATGAGTATACCAGGTAGTAGAGACAGAAGATAAACATGTCCAAGATACATTTGTCTCATTTATCAATGTGTGTAAGTCCTCATTGTGTAAGAGGTTCTATGAAGGCCTCCTGTCCATCCTGGCTTGGTGGGATCAGTGGTGCTTCCAGGGTGTTTAGTGTGTGGATATGGCTTTGCTTAGATGCCAAGCCTGTCTGAGATATGATGTTCTCTTCCCACAGCCCATTGCTATCATCTTAGCTGACTCAGGATTAGGGAAACTCCCTCTGACATCTGTGTGCAGTTCAGTCTAGGGTGTCTCTTTGTGGGGCTGAGTCAGGAGACACTCATGTACATTCCCATCAGTGGGTCAGACACAAAGACACAGACATTGGACGACTTTAAAAGCAAAGAGAGACCCCCACACACTCCCCTCATATTACTTCAGTAACCCTGACAAAGCTCCCAGCCAGACTATCACCTGAAACATGAGTGACCCATATTATTTATTGTTTCTGACCATGGTGAATGGCAAACCTATGTTCCCATGGTTAGTTGGGCATATATATTAGTTGTTTTTTGTCAACTTGCCAAAAGCTAGAGTCACCTAAAAAGAGGGAGGGAACCTCAATCGAGGTCTTGTTTCCATTAGATTGACCAATGGGCATATCCTCCGGGGCATTTTCTTAATTGCTAATTTATATAGGAGGGCTCAGTCTACTATGGGCAGTGCCATCCCTAGACAGCCTGGGCTATATGAGAAAAGAAGCTGAGCAAGCCAGAGGGAACCAATAAGTAGCATTCTCCATGGTCTCTTCCTCAGGTTCCTGCTCTGAGTCCCTGTTCTGGCTTTCCTCAATGGACTGTGCTATGAACATACAAGCCAAATATACTCTTCCCTCATACCAAGTTAGTTTGGTCAGTGATTTATCACAGCCTCAGAACTCAAACTAGGACAGCATATCAATAACAAGACACAGTCTTACAGACCTTTGCACTATGAGGTGATGGGTTTGACATAATGGTCAGTGGTTGAGTTGTGCAATCTTAATGCTATAATTTTTTAGAAACGTCATGCTCTCTGTAAAACAGGCATACTTGATCTTCATTTATACGGTTGCCATTGATCCTGTGAGAAGCTAGATGCCAAAGCACAGGCAGCAAGGAAAAAACTTTATTTCCCAAGCTTCCTTGCCCATCCCAGGTGAGAGACCACTGCTTTCTTTCCCCTCTAGCTGGCTCATAAGTCAGCCAATTCTTCCAACCTTTCACACAGTAAGCTCTAGCCCTACTGCCTATGTTTATAAATAAAGTTTTATTTAAACTTGTTTGCTTGCTATTCATAGTATTTTTGTACAACCATAGCAATGTGAGTCACCATACAGAGACCCCAGAGCAGGAGAAAAGCAGGGATGAGTTAGCTTTCAGACAGTCCAGTCAGATAAAGGTAGAATGTTCATGCAATTCATTAGTAATCAACCAAACCTGCAAATGACCCTGGAGCATATTATCAATTGAACAGAGATGTGTATATTAACACCATGGAGACAGCACAGGCCTGGTGCACAGACCCCAGGCAATAGAGCACAAGGGGAAATCTGGAGCCAGCAAGGTTCTGGGTGATTCCACTGATATGTTTTATAAAATGTGGTATGATATGATTCGAGGGGGTGCCTTAGCAGGCCCATGCTGAGGCATTTCCCCACCATGAGGTATCAGCCATATAACTGGTCTAGAATAAAAGAAAGTTTATTTGGGATGTGGGAAGGTGGTCTGGGGAAGGGAATAGAGGCAAAGTAAGAAAGAAAATAGAGAAGGATAAAAAATGGAAAGAGAGAGAGGAGAGAGAAGGGACAAGACTTGCCAGGAACAAGAAGAAGGAGAAGGAGAAAGAAGAAGAGGAAGAAGAGAAGAGGTAGAGTAGGAGGAGAGAGAAGAAGAGGGAGGGGAAGGAGAGAGAGAGAGAGAGAGAGAGAGAGAGAGAGAGAGAGAGAGAGAGAGAGAGAGAGAGAGAGCTGAACAGTCCTTTTATATATGAGCCAGGCTAATACCTGGTTGTTGCTGGGTAACAGTTGAGCAGAGCCTAGAGGAAATGCTAACATCCACCCCCACCTTTGTTGATATTTTTCAAAGAAATTACTTCCTTCTTTTCCTTCAGTGCTGCCACCAAAGCATCTTCCTCAATAGAGGCTAAGTTTTCCTCTCACAGACTACTGACTCATTAGGATATATGGAAGGAGCCCTCAAAGGAGTGTCTCTGAGGACTCACAAGACCCCTCTGTGGCTGTTCTGTGACTGCCTCGCTTTGTGTGTTCTATTCCAAGCCTTCCCAGTTCACAATATAGAAAGACTTTCACCTTTAGAGGACTTTAAAATGTTGCTTTAGGTGGGCAATGGAGTCATGTCTGTAACTCCAAGTACTTAGGAAGCAGAGACAGGAAGCTTGGACTTCAAGGTACATAGTGAGTTTGAAAACAACCTGAGCTACATGAGACCTTGGTTTTAAAAAACTTAAAGGAGAAAGGGTTATTTCGGCTGACTGTTGCATGGCTTTGAAGGTAGCACTGCTGAAGTTCCTGGTGTTTGGAGCTGGAAGATTGAAACATGACTGGTTCCCGTCACACCTCATACATCTTGCATTTCACTTTCCTGGAAAACCAGCACCATCTGGATAACACCAAGCTCTGCTGCCAGCTCAAGATATAGCCTGACATCACCTGGGCCAAAGTACAGCGCCTCTGTGTGCCTGGTGCCTGGGCAGAAGAACCATGAAAAACATTTCCCTAGGCAGTGTCCAGACACAGTCAGGGTGCTGTGTTTGAGCAGGGTGCCACTTGGGCACTATTTTCTTAGGAACTCTCCTTTTAAATTATCTTGTGTTCTTATACCCTGGAGTCTTCAGTGAGTGGGATCTTGCTCTAAAGTATCCTTCTGATACTGTCCTAGTGTGGTCTGAAGACTTCTCTTTGGTAGCATTTATCTCTTTTACAACTTTGTCTTAATCTACCCTGTATGTAACTCTTAACACTCTTCTGTTCATCTCTTTACTGAATTGTACATTATGTCTTTCTGATCCACTTTTTTATCAGAATCTTCACTGTAAACTTTGCTACAAATAACCAACAGGAACTGTAAGGCCCCCACGAATGGAGGACCTCACCCAAGCCTGGGGAATTTGCGGCCACCCATTAACTGCAAGACACCAAACTTGATGTAATCAGCAAGAGGTATATTTTAATCAGTATACTGAGGTCAAGACCTGTAGCCCACGCAGGGGCAATGGGGTCTGACCCCAGGGCTTTGGAGACAGAGAGAATTTAAAGCCCAAAATCACAACTCAGGGGGAAACCACAACCCAGGGGGAGTAAGGGAGGGCTATTGGAGAGCACCTGTGGAAAGTCCCAGCCCATTATTCAGTTTGTGACAGGGTACAAGGAACAGGCTATTCTCTAAGAGTCTATACATAATCAGCCATCTATCTTGTGGTCAACCAAGTTCCTGGTCTCCAGGGTGCACAGGCATGCTAACTTGAACTCTCAGCTCAAACCCTATTCAATCTATCTTATGGTCAGTTTTTAGTTCCTGGTACCCATAGCGCTTGGTCACACTGTCCTGAACTCCCAGCTCTGAACTCTTATATTATTTATTTTGTCTTGTGGATAGCTAGTTTCCTAGAACCCAGAGCACAGAACAAGCTGATCTGCACTCTTGACTCCATCTGTGGAAGGTTTAAAATTTTTTAACTCTTTCAGAACCATGCCATAGCCTGGAGGCTATGCTGTCTTGAAATGTCTTTCAGCAAAGAAATTAGTTCATTGCTTTTAAATTCAGCCTTATTCTGTTTTCAAGACATGGATAACACATAGCCGAGTTCTTTGCCAGCATGTCACATAGGTGGTTTATAACCCAATTCCCAAAGGAGTCTGTGAAGGTTAATATTGATTGACAACCTGACAGACCTAGCATCCCCTAAGAAATAAACCTCTGGGCATGTCTGTGAGGAAGTTTCTAGAATAGGGTGATTGAAGTGAAAAGAGCCACCTTAACTGTGGGTGACATCATTCCATGGGCTTCGATCCTGGGCTGAATAAACAGAACATGAGCTAAACATCAACACTCATTCTCTCTTCTTCCCCACTGAAGATGTAGCCACCTGTGGCATCTGCCATGCATCTTCCACAGTGAGGACTGAGTCCTCAAACTGTGAGCGGAAACAAAACCTTCCTTAGGCTGCTTCTTACTGGATACTTAGTCACAGAAGAGTCACTAATACAAATGTGTTCCCCTTTGAAACCACACGAACTTAGCATCCACTGTCTACCTCTCCCCAGCATTCAGATTCCAGGATTCCCTAGCCTAGTTCCACAGCCTCCTGAAATTCATGATCAGCTGGGAATCAGTGTTCAAACAAGGAGTCAGTAGGAGGCATTTCACATTCAACCCATAACAGGAATGTATCAGATATACTTGTTTGTATAGCATCTGCAAACAACGTAAAGAAACAACAAAGTGAAGAAATGGCCCAACATGTGTGGCCATGTCCCCGTGGAGGAGGTAGAATTGTCACATCTGCACTCCTGTGTCATCCATGTATCTTGCCACCACACCCTGGCCCACCTGAGTCAGCTCCAGCCAGGCCTGGCAAGTGTGGCCGTGACTTATCGCTAATCTCCCTGAGAAGCCGGCTCACCATCCATTCATCTTTAAAAGCCCTAGGGTGACTCACGAGGCTCTGCACAAGGGAACTGATGAGGCAACACAATTGCCTTCTACAGTCTGTAGAAGCTGTGACAAGCAACTCAGGCTGTGATTAAAGGGATAAAGCCGGACTCCATTGCACATCGCCAGAGCAGCCACAGGACAAGAGGTTCTAGGTCATGTTACACGGTCTGCTAACCCCTTTCTAAAGATTCAGATCATCATCCAGTCATTGTCGAGAAGTTACCCTTTCAGATCACAACAGTTACTCAGTTCTTACACGTCTTACACGTGCACTGTTGAAAATAGAAGTACTTGTCCCTAAAGCCACATGGATAGCTCCCCTGTGTTTGTCTCTCCCTGTCTCTGTCTTTGTTTCTGTCTTTCTCTGTCTCTGTCTTTGTTTTCTCTGTGTCTATCTGTCTCTTTGTTTCTCAGTCTCTCTATTTCTTAGTCGCTGTTTCCCTCTCCCCCCCCCCGTGTGTGTGTGTGTGTATGTGTGTGTGAGACAGAGAGAGAGAGAGAGAGAGAGAGAGAGAGAGAGAGAGAGAGAGAGAGAATGTGTCAAAGGAAAATTTGTGGGATTCAGTTCTCTCCTCCATGATATAGGTCCTAGGGATTGAATTCAGTTTACTGGACTTGGTGGTGCCCTTACCCACAGAGCCATTTTGTTGGTTCCCACCTCATTGGTTTGGTGTTCTGTTCTGGTTTTTCTTTTTTTTTTTCTTTCTTTTTTTTTTTTTAGATAGACTCTTTCACCAGGGCCTAGGGCTCTCTGATTTGATTAGAAAGGCTGGCTAATGACCCATCTGTCTCCTCTCTAGAGCTGGGGTGTTGGAGATAGAACTCAGGTCCTCATGTTTGCAGAGCAAGCACTCTAATGCCTGAGCTACCTTCCCAGCCCTAGAGTCATTTCTTTATTTTGGTTTATGGCTCTCTCCCCTTCCATATCATGCCATGCTGTAGCTGAGGTGTGTCTCCCCTTCAGATGGTGAATGCACTTGAGACATCTCCTTTCCTTGGCAGGTGACACGCCCCCAAATAATTTTCCCTTCCCATTCTCTTGTTCCATTTGTAACTCTATCCCCACCCCCCAAAAAAGGTGGCTTGTGAGGTAGGAAATAAAAAAGTGGGGGAGATGAGGCTTGGCTATAAAAACTGCTGTTTTTGTCAATCTGGACATATCCTTGACCTTAGCTTGTCAGAGCTCCTGTTACAATGGACCTCAAACCAGGTGGCTTCATCTGACAGATTTTTACTGCATAGCTTCAAATAACAGAATTCTGGGACTCCTAGGAGGACTCTGTTTCTGGCCTTGCTGTCAACTTCTGAAATACCAACACCCATAGCATTTTGTGACCTATATCCATACCACTTTCTCTGACCTAGCCTTCACATGGTCTAGTCCTCTCTGGACTTCAAGATCTCGGTGCGACCTTCTCTGTTCTTAAAAGGATATTCTCCTTGAAAATAGGACTCATCAAGGTCAGCGTGCCCAAATCTGTCTTTGATCATATTGGAAAAGATTTGGTATGCAAATACCCACTGCCCGGTTCTGGGCTTATGACTTGAGCATGACTTTGGGGGACACAATTCAACCACTGCGCAAAAGAGCAGGGACAGGCATAAAGGTCTGCATGAGGTCCTGGATTGGAGAAGGAAGAAAACATCCACACCTGAAACAACAGTTTAGTACTCTGCTCACACTGGGCATGAGTACTGCACATCAGACCCTGAGATGATGTCTCTGAGAAGGACAATGTTTGCAATCCTGGTACTCTGGGACCTCTTGAAAGGAAGATGGATTATGCTCTTTCTTGAGAGTATCTGAGTATGGAGTTGGCATCACCTTGGTGACAGAAAATGTGGAAGACGTGTAGCAAATGGGCTCCTCTCCAGATCTGCCAGTGTGGCCCGGGACCGATATGATGGGTATGATGCTCCTGAGCAGGCCTGACTAGAAACAGATAGATGTGTAGTATATTTCTACTGAGCTCATCAGGCCTCTGGACCAGGATACAGGGCAACCCCCACTGAGGGTTGGGACAGGAATTTGCTTCTCTGGGACACAATTCAGTGAACAGGAGAAAAGGCATCACTCTCAGTGTGGCCCATGGGGTAGGGTAGGGAAAGTCTGTCAATAGCAACGTAGCTGGTAGCCTTCCCAGCCACAAGTGACTTTTCAGTGTCTTCCACGATAGTTGGGATGAGGGGCCTGTGATGTCTAAAGCCAACCCAGGTAGAGGCCCACTGGAGCCACCTAGGTCAGCATCCCACTTTGAGAGCCCATGAGGAGGCAGCAGCCTCCCCAGTCAGCGTTGAAGTATTTTCTAATTAATAAATCCTGTTGGTGGGTTTGCTACCCACCTCAGTGGTTCATGTTCCTGAATAAAAGACACATATACAGCCTTTATATTTTATATGCCTTAAGCAACGTAATAGTTGGGTCCCTGCCTAACTTCCGTGCTGTTAATCTACCTCCCGCCAATAACCCTGAGTTATTATTTCCTAATTCTATGTTCTATCTTGGCTGCCCTGGACTCAGTTGGGCAGCCCTCTGGGCTATGCTCTCCTGGCTCCTTCACATGGCAGCTCTCTCTGTCCTACACTATTCTCAGGCATAGCACCTCTCCTTTCCTCCACACTCTTCAGAGTGGGTCTCCTCCTCTTCCTCCTCTTCCTCTTCCATCTCCTCCTCCTCTCTTCTTCCTCCTCTTCTTCTTCCTCTTTTTCCTCCCAGCCCCAAGCCCGGGAATCCTAAAATCCCTCATCTCTCTGTCCTCTCCAGCTATTGGCGGTTGGCATCTTTATTTACCAATCAGAACCAACTGGGGACAGGTTCCCAGAAGCTATGTGCAGGCAGTCTTGTGCAAAGAGTATTTTGGGGAACACAATTAGCATTAGAATACAAGTAGCTACAAGTCAGAGCCCAAGGCAGACAACCTGACCCTGAGGAACTCCAGTTATGGAGGCACAGGCCCCAACACTTGGCTGGATCTTCCCTCAGTTTGTGTTTGTTGCCATCTAGTGTAAACATACCAACAGTCAGAACTAAAGTCCTGATTAAGGACCTCTTTTTTAAAAAAGAAAACTGACTAGGTTTAATTAAGATCCAGATGTCAGTTCCCACTTAGAATATGAACAAAGCACCAAAGGTAATAAGAGTTTGGGAATTCAGGATCTTTCTCTGTGCTGTGGATGGCAATCTGACCTCAACGTTAGTCTTATCTTAACTGTGATAAAATATTGATGCCCTCTCCATACTCTATAGCTTCCAGAAGCTCTGAGCACTTCCAGTTGCCAGACCAATGGGGAGCTCCAAGCTTCTGTTCATTCTCTTGTATATAGAGGCCTCTCCACCTCTGATGGGGAGTGTCACTATAGATCTGTGTAGGTGTCAGAGGCTGCAGAGGAAGGCTTGAAGACCTGGCTGGGCAGGCTGCACTAAGCACCTTCTGTTCAGTATTTACTAGCTGCCTAATACAGAGAACCAGTGACCAGAGACAGGGCTCCCTCAAGCCCCTCCTTTCATCCTGGTTCAAAATCTTCACTGGCATCTCATGATGTCATGAGTTTGAAAGGCCCCACTCTAGATGTCTTGGTTTTGAGTCACTTGTAAGATGGCAATATACTCATAGCTCTCTGCACTGGATGAAAGGCACCCAGTGAAAGGACAGATAATTGACCCACCTGAAGCCCCTGTCAACATAACAGGGCTGAGCCCCAGGTTAGATTCTCAGGAATCCCAGCCTGGCTGGTGCAGCTGGCATGAGAAGCAGACAGAGAGCCAGGGAGCCAAAGGCCACTCTACACTGCTCTCAGCCTGCCCACCTTTTGAGTACACTTCTTCGCAATGTTACCTGTTCTGTTGCTTACCCTTCCATGCTCAGATCTCAGGTGGGCTGCTGAGCAGAGAGAACAGGCTGATCCCTGTACATTTCATACTGAAGCCTGGCCTTTTTAAGCATTTCATTGAACACCCTGCTACAAATGAGAATTTGGCAGAATCCCAAACCTTCTCATTACCCAGGATTTTATTACTCTGACCATCCATTCTTTCATCCATTTCTCCATCTATCCACCAGACATTCATCATCCACGTATCAACTATCTATCATCCACCACTGCATTTATCATCTCCCACCCACATATCTTCCATGGATGGGCAATCTTTTGCCTGTTAAGTCTCAGAGACAAGTACCAAGCACTGAAGTGCTCATCTAGAGTACAGGGTCTTTCTATGTGGCCTCAGACCACTGCTGAAACAGAAAGTCATGTGCCTCATGGGGTCCATGCTCTGCTCACAGCTTGCACTCCAGTAGCCTGTGTTTACCACATGCTCAGCAGCAGAGCCTGGGAAGACTGAGGAAGGAGCTCTCAGTGACTCCCTGCCCCAGGCCCAGATGATCAGCAGCCCTGTGCCAGTCTGCACAAGACTTCCCTGCAGCCACTGAAGATCAATAACACTACATTTTTCTCATTTCAATAAAGATACAAAGAGTGCTTCTGGAGAGGAAGCCAAAAAAACAACACCCTTAAGTTGGCCCTTGGGGACATTCTTGGTTGCCTTGCTCTGGTTGTTTTTCACAAGGAGGGGGAGCAGGGCAGCTGGGTGGAGCTGCCTTGACAGTTTACCTATGACTCAGGCTCCAAGAATGCCAACCACCTACCTCTGGCCTCCAGTAGAACCCATAGCCCCTGACCTGGTGACAGAGGACTGCGGTTAAGTGCTTTCAGGGAAGAGAGATTTAGAAGAGCAGAATGGGAAGGCATGGGCCCCATGGAATAGTGGAGCCCACTTATCAAAGGGAGGGACAAGATGAGAAATTGAGATCAGAGGAGCCAAGCTTCTTGAAGCCATGTATGTCTGTGCAAGAAAGAAAAAAAAAAAGCCTATGGACTTCTAGGTGCTCTATCATGTCACATGAACCCTGGGCTGTATCCCATAGAGTAACCTTGGCCCCTGCAATCCAAATTCACCCTTAGATGGTCCCAGCTTAGATGCAACCAGTGGCTTAGGAGAAGTCACTTGTGTTGCTGTCAGGACAGACTCGGTGAAAGAACTTGTCATAGCCGGAAACTCACAGTGTGTCATGGCAATCTGTGGCTTACAAATTCTGATCCTCTCATTGGCCCTGGGAAAGCTCAGGCAAGGCAGGTATGCAGCTCAGAATGTCTGGCAATGTTCGGGGTGTTGGGGGATGTATTTCCTCTGCCTAGTCCCTCCCCTGATCCAAGAGCCTGTAACTTTGGGCTCCTCCACTTCCCTGGACCTCATTTATTCACTATTAACTGGTGACAGTAATAACACCCCTCCTCTTCCCTCTGAGGAATGTCAGTGAAGGCTTTGAGCTCCAGGGGAAAGGCGCCAAGTTGCTGCAAGCTGTTATTAGACATAATTGGGCTTGCAGCGGGGTAAACTTCAAAGTGACTAGACTCAGTTTACTTTAGCCGCTCTCCTTCTCCTCTGTCTCCCTCCACCATGTTGTTGTTACTTCTTCCCACCCATCACATCATCATCATCCTTCTATCCCTCACATCCTCTTTCTATCATCCTTAATCCTTCCAGATAACACCCTTCATCAGGCATTCTATTTCCACAGTGATAGACTGGCAGAGTGTGTGCATTGAATCCAAGCCTCAGATCCCAGAGGTGAGGATTGCTCATTCATTCACCCGCTCACCCCTCCATAACCTACTCCCCATTTTTCATCTGCCTGTTCACCCTTCAATCCTCCCATCATCCATGCATCTACCAACTATTCATCCATTTAATTAGTATCTGCTCATGTATCTGCCCACTCTTCTCCATCTACTTACCTCTCTACCTTCCATTAAATCTTCATCTACCTACCCACTCATCCATCCATCTGCCAACCTATCCAGGGCTGGCTCTGCCATGCCTCTGTTAATTCTAAAGACATCTAGAAATAAAGCCTAGCTCTGCCATCATTTCCAGCCAGGATACAGAAGGCAGGATTCACATGTGAGCTAGTGCCCAGGCTCTTCACAGAGATTCCTTGCCTTGCCCTATGTAACTCTATGAGCCCTTCTTCATACTTCTTACCCCAGCCCATGCACTGTACTCCTCTGTGGTAGTAAAGGTAGGAGGAAGGAGCAGGAAGAGACACCAAAGCCCCTGTCACTCCCTCTGACCTCAAGATTCCTAGGAGTTGTCTTCTAGGGAATCATGGTGCAAGCAGCTACATGTGTGCCCTGGGAAAGGAGCCCAAAGTGGGCAGCCTCCTGAAAACGAACCCACTGGCTGGCTCCCAGGGCATTCCCTCTCATCATCTTTGACAAGAATAGAACTCTGGAAAAGGACAGGTTCCCAGAGAGCAGTTTACACAGGGTGGTCCTGGAATCACCAGCATCAGACTCTAAAGAGCCAGCTGACACATGCATGTTCCCACTGGGTGTTTTAAGTCTGCTTAAGGCTGGGCAAGAATCTGTGCATGAGCTAATTTCTAGTGTTCTCCAGTACTAGCACCATGTGTGAGAACCTCAGCTAAAAAAAAAAAAAAAAAAAAAAAAAAAAAAAAAAAAAAAAAAACAGTGTTGGGTGAGCTTCCTCCTAGGATGTTCCCTACTCCTGAACCCAACAGTGGCATAGCATTGCTGTGGCTGAGACCTGTTCCACTAGGTACTTTTGCTAATATGAGGACATGAGCTTTCCCTTCTTATTATCATCCTGAAGTAGGGAAAGACAAGAAAAACTTTGGAATGTCAAAAGGACAGCTGCCCCTTCCCTTATGTGGAACACCCCAGGTTAAGGCCAGGCCAGTCAAAGCAAGGTCTAGTGGGTAGAGCCATCTGCCCCTCACCTCCATTCTCACACACCAGCGCTGCTTACCACAAAGGGCATTTGTGAAATGTGAAATTTATTTTATGGGTTTTCTACAGTATGTTGGGCAGCATGCCAGGTATTTGGTTGGTTGCTTGTTGTCTGTGGTGCTAGAGATGTAACCAGAGTCTCCTGCATGCCAGACAAGTGCTCTACACTAAGCTCCAGCCCAGTCCTTTTCAGATGCTGTATATAATGACCCACTTTCCCTCATCTCTCCTTGTCTCATTTCCCCTTGTATCCTTCCTTCATAAGACTTTTTTTCTACCTAGTGCCTACAGTACTCCACTTATGCTCCAGACACTTAGAGCATCTGTGAAGCACACACTGAGCAGCAACAGGACCAGCATAGCAGAATGAGGAACTGCAAAGAACAGCATCTGACACTAGATCAGAAAGGAAATGCAGGTGATAGTCCCCTCAAAACCTCACAGGGAAAACAGCCATTATACAAACTTCCTCCTCATGAGCAGTAGGCTAGGCTAGGCTCAGCTAGGCAACTCTTCTATGGTGTCCTTTGTGTGACATGCAGGTAACACGATGACTTGGTGTCGCCTGGTTCTCTCTGTAGTTCTCCCTTAGGGCTTTGCTTCCCACAGAAAAATATTTAGAGTTCTGTCTATGACACTCCTAGAGCAAGCTGGCCCTGTGGTTCTCAGAGTTCTCAAGAGTACAAAAGTAGAGGTTGACCATTTTTTAATATTTAAACCCATAAGCTGCAGAATTTAAACCCATAAGAGCTGCCATATTCTGCTAGGGAAAGTGAGTCTCTGAGCCAGCCAGACAAAAGAGAAGTAGGCATGATGCTAGGATGGGATTCACAAAGGACCCCAGATGTAGAAGGAAGATCATGGAGGACACAGGCCAGCTGTTATAGGGACAAAGAGAGGCTGCAGACTACTGGGGAACTTTATCTTCATCTCACATGATGGTAGAAGCCACTGGTTAATGGCCTTCATGGAGTCACAATCAGAGGTGCTAGGTCAAACACCTAGAGAGCAAGTGCTCTGTGGGCCATGGGCCAAATGTGTCACCATTGTGGATGTAACTATGTCTGAGGTTTCGAGTCTACGGTAGGATCCTGCTTATGGTGGCCTAGAAGATAAGGGCAGAAAAGAGCCTCTACACTGGAATGACAGAGCAGATGGGATGGCTGCCGCCTTCTGGCAAGGGGTTGGGCATGACTTTTTGTCCACTGCCTCCTCTCAACCCCCCATAGAGAAAACAGAAGGGAGGCATTTCCACAAGCTATGCCAGGAAAAAGCATGTTCCAGGCCCTGTAGCTAATGGGGAGTTCAGTTTGGATAAGTGGGATATGGGCTTCCAACCGAGATAAATGTGCAAGTGAGGTTCCATCCTTCAAACAGGTAAGTTTACAGTTAGCATGAAGAGACAAAAGGTTCTCAGATAGTCGAGCTCCTCCTTTGGAAGAAACAGAAGACATTGGTAGTAGAGCCTGAGAGAATGGGGTAGGATGATGTCACACAGTACAAAGTCGAAAGTATGACAGGCAGAAAGTGGTCATCTACCAGTGGCTTGCTGACCTCAGTGAGGAAGCTTGTGGGGTGGTAAGACTGGCTCAGGAAGTTCAGATGAAACAGAACACCAAGAAATGGAAGCCATAAGATGCTGCTGGGCTGGTACAACAAAAAGGCTTAGCAGAGGTAATACCTAGTCTGTAGGCTCTTCATATCTCTCTATACAAAATACAGTTATATTACTGTGATATAACAACATTGCTGCTGTTTTTCTACAAGTTCTTATGTTCCTTGGCAGAGTTGTCCAATATCTCACCTATAGTCAAGACAAAGGCTTGAGCCCCGAAACAAGAGTGGAATTGTGGTTTGTATATGAAATGCACACATCTCACGCTTCACTCCATGGGCCCCAGGTGATGGTGTTCTTTGGAAGGCTGTGGAGTCTTTAGCTCAATGATTCTCAACCTTCCTAATGCTGTGACCCTTTAAAACAGTTCTTCATGCTGTGGTGACCCTCAATCATAAAATGATCTTGTTGCTACTTAATAATTGTAATTTTTGCTACTTCTGTGAATTAAAATGTAAATATTTGATATGCAGGATGACCAATATGTGACCCCTATGAAAGGGGCTAGGACATGTCATGAGG
Organism: Arvicanthis niloticus; assembly: GCF_011762505.2. Classification (NCBI taxonomy): domain Eukaryota; kingdom Metazoa; phylum Chordata; class Mammalia; order Rodentia; family Muridae; genus Arvicanthis; species Arvicanthis niloticus. The sequence continues at coordinate 79,084,263 of NC_047669.1, forward strand.
ACTATGACAGGTTGAGAACCAGTGTTTTAGGAGATGGAACCTTGATAGAGAATGTTGAATAATTGGGGGGTGGTGCTTGAGGACCATAACCCACCTCTGGTTCTGGTTCTGGTTCTGGTCCTGGTCTCCCTGCTCCCAGATCTACCTATGGCCACACCTTCCCACCATGCTGGACTATATAAACAAACTGTGATCCAAAGTGAACCTCCCCTCCTTCAAGTCACTTCTGTCAACTATTTGGTCAGAGAGGAGAGAAGCAAAGTAATAAGGTATGTATGTGTGTGGGGAGGGGATCTTTCTGTGGGTTCCTTTGATAAGAGAGAGGCTAAGATTGGGCCAAGCATGATTTTCTTGAATCTTCTTTTCAGGTAAGTAATAAAGACACAGAAAGGAAACAAAGTGTCCCAGAGGTCTTGTAAGAATGGGTAAGTAGGGTCAGGGTCAGAGACATGCTACCAACAACAAGAGGTCCAACCCTATCAGTTTCCTGGGAGAGCTAAGGTTTGATCAAGCCAGGGCTTCAAGAACAAAGACCCCTTTGGTTCAGTTTTCTGGTAATGTTCAAGTAGTAGCTATAGTCACATAGGTGACCAGTAGTCACATGCTACATGGGGACATCTTATATCTGGCATGGAAATCATGTTTGCCCCACCTTTTTTTTTTTCATACTCATACACTGGTCCCAAGTACTAAAACATAAGAAGAAGGACATGTTCTATGAGAAACACCTAAGGTTTATGGCTTTCTGCCTGCAGATAACTACATGGGCATTACCATCAGCAATGACTCTGAAGCCACAAATCCCTTTGGGAGTAGCAGAGAAGGCTCGAGGATCCCCTCTCATGACCCTGTGTAACAGACCTGCCAGATGCTCCTGTAACTGGCTAGACTTTCTGAAAGGAACAGATTGAGCAGAATCAGTTCCACCGAAAGAAAAGGGGTTTTAAGAGCTACAGAACTCTCTTAATATAGGTGGGCAGTCCTGTTGTGCAGGTCATCTCTGATGCAGGGGAGTGGGAGGAAGAAGAGGTAGCAGAGAGAGATTAGGATTAGGATGGGATGAGGGCAGAAGGGCAGGGCAGTGTCAGTGTGAGATTCTTTATCACACAAAGATGGTTTAAATTTCTTTGTTTTAGAGTATCACGAAGTGCATTAATTTTCACAGCATAATATTTAATTCTCCTGAAGTTCTGAAATTTAATCCAGTCATTTTGTTCATAATTCTAGGAATTTTTATATCATTGTCAGGGGAATGTAATTTGCTCACTAAAGGCTTTGAACTACTGAATTCTGTAACTTAGTCAAATTCACAAGCCTGATACATCAGGTTCCTTCAAATACACTCCAGACTGCCTTTGTAAGTCGAACCCATTACCCCTTAAAATGACTTCTAGGGGCCCTGAGAAAACAAAGCATCTCCCATACTGAAATCAGATCACTAAATCTAGCAAACAAAGTGTAAACCAGGTGAACATCTCATGTCCCTGGCTATCCCTTTCCTGTGCACTCAGAAACCTGCTCCTGCACACTGACATCTGAAATCAAGGTCAGAAAATAATGTCTCAGTAGCAATAGCCACACTGACTTCCTGCAGCGCGCCCACTTCTCTATATTTCATATTCCAAGTACCTCCCAGGACTGATATTTCCATTCTAACTTAATCCCATGGTGCTAATGCTTGTGAATGGAGTTGTTCCAGCACTTAGTATTTAATTCCAAGCTATTCCAGTGTTGGAAGACTCTGGCCAATGTAAGAAGAAGCATTCCTCTGAGGCGCATACAGGGCTGGGTCACTAGCTGAATGTTTTTAAAGTGGATACCAGGCTTGACTCTGATATGTAGGCAGCTGAGATATGTTACTCTAGGGGTCAGAGTAGTCAAAGGCCAAGGTTCCTCTAGGTACTTCCTGTCCCAGGTATTTTTTTTTTTTAATTTTGAAATCATTCCAGGAAGGTGAAGGGACTCAAAGAAGAGGCACAGAACCAAGGAGTAAGGTGCCCAATACCAGGCCTTTCCTGTCTACCCTGTGACCCAGTGTCCCCAGGTATGAGTGAGAACTCAGCAAAATACACAAGACCAAACCTGTCCTGTAGGCATCAGAGTTAGTCACATGTAGGGTGAGGACATTATTTAATCATGTCTCCAGTTCAATGAAACACAGTGTTCCTTCCCAAAATGTCTTTTTTTTTTCCCCAAAAGTTCCAAGTTAAAAACCTTGCTATTTAAGAATGTCAAAAGTAAGTAATTTCACAACTTGAAAAATTATATGGAGGTTGTGGTGGTACACCAATAGGAAATGTTGAAGAGACATAGGCAGAAGGATTGTGAGTTTAAGGCCATCCTAAGCTACATGTGGGCAGACCAGATGGCTCAACAAATAAAACCACTAGCTGTGCAAACCTGACAACCTGAGTTGGCCCCAAGAACCTGTGTAAAAAGTTGAATGCAGTAGTGAGATCTGTAGCCCCAGCTATCCTGAGGGGAAATGGCAGGCAGAGACAGAATTGACTAGAAGCTCATCTATGCAACAGAGCAGCAAACAAGAGAGATCCTGACTCAAAACAAGGTGGAAGGAGAGAACCAACTCTCAAAAGTTATTGTCACCTCCACAACATTGCATATATACACTTACACACACACACACACACACACACACACACACACACACACACACACACGCACGCGCGCGTTAAAAACTACCAACAACTGGACACTTCACAGCTATTAAAAACAATTAAAGAATACTGAACAAAGGAAAATGCTTGTGGCATACAGTAAATGACACAATTTTATATACTATGTGAGAGAATTTGTATAAAATTTCCCTGTGAGTAGTTAAAAGCTGAGAGTTAAGCATAAAAAATTTCACCATTAGAAGATTAACGTAAGGGGCTGGGGGGATGGTTCACCAATTAAGAGCACTTGTTGCTCTTGCAAATGACCCAGTTTGGTTCCCAGCACCAACATGATGGTTCACAACCATCTATAACTCCAGTTCCAGGGGATCTAACACCCTCTTCTGATCTTTATAGGTACCAGGCACACACATGGCATGCATACGTTCATGATGTTAAACATTCATACACATTGAATAAAATAAATAAATATATTTTTAAAAATTAAAAAAAACAAATCCCATTCACTCACTGAAGACTTTGCAGAAAGGGCTCCAGTTTCATCTGTGCCTCATTGATTTCGAGCTTCGTCTAGCCAGTGATGAGGAGGTGATCTCTGAGGACTCCCAGGAACCTGGTACTCACTGGGATTGGGCCTCCTGGAGGGCCATGGGCTCTATGAGCCTGGATGGGCAGAACAGGTGGATCTAGCTATGCCTTTCTGTAACATTTATCTGTCTGTGTAGACATGCACAACATCACCTTGTAGAACATCCAAACACATAAGATAGCAAAATAGAATTGAAAGTGGTTGTTCTAAAGGTAAAGAAAAAGAATTGTTATAATGTTCTCTTTATTTCCCAACAGACTGAAAACGTCAATCAGCAATCTTAGATCTAGGACTCTTCCCATCAGTGATGGATGAAGAAAGAGATGACAGACCAGAGAGGTGAAATACCTTGCCCCAGATCACATAGGCAGCAAAGCTGGCTCTCAAACCCAGTTTGCCTACATCGTGAACCAGGATGAGAGGCAGAGAGCCTGACTCCACCCAGAAATGGTGGTTGGAGAATAAGGGTCAAAGCAGATATTAAGAAGTCATAGGTCCCACCAAGCCCCCAGAAGCAATGAGGACAAACCCTAGGCCGTGTCCTGGTCAGTGTGGTTGGGGAGGGATGGGGCTATCAACAGAGCTTGAGCTGAGGAAGGACAAAGGTCAAGAATAGAAGGCCATCTGATTGGAGCTAAGACTCACACTACCAGACAGTGGGGGGGTGGGGGGGGGGTCTAAGACATTCCTGCTTTAGAGTTTTTTGTTTTCATGCTTTGCACTTCTAGAACCTTGTGTAGACTCTGTCACCCCCAAGCCACATCCCCAGCACCTCGGTGACCTTTCCACTTTTTTAAATTAAAAAAGCTGAGATGGTTCAGTGAGTGAACATGATTGCTGCCAAGCCTGACGACCTGGGTTTGATTCCTGGGAACCACATGGTAGAAAGAAAAAATTTACTCCCTGAAGTGGTCCTTTGAGTTACATCCCCACACTGAAATAAATGAATAAATAAATAAAGTATTAAAATAAAAGGGTATTATTAATATATTATAAATCTTACAGACTGTCTAGATCATTGTTCTCATTATGCTAGTTGATTTTGTGTCAACTTGACACAGGCTGGAGTTATCTGAACAGGACAGAGCCTCAGTTGAGGAAATGCTTCCATAGGATCTGGCTACCTGGCATTTCTTTCTTTTTTTAAGATTTATTTATTTATTTATTTATTTATTCTATGTATATGAGTACACTGTCGCTCTCTCTTAGACACACTGAAAGAGGGCATTAGATCCCAATGCCAGATGGTTGGGAGCCACCATGTGGTTGCTGGGAACTGAACTCAGGACCTCTGGAAAAGCAGTCAGTGCTCTTAACCACTGAGCCATCTCTCCAGCGTACCTGGCATTTCTTAACTAGTGATTGATGGAGGAGCAATGGATGCTGCTGAATCAACTGTGATTAAGAAGAGGCCAGCATCAGTAAGACAGAATCTTCTAGGAAGTGTTTCTTCAGGGTCAGCATTCAGAAGATGTGTGGAAGTGGCCAAGGTTGAACCTCAAGCTGACAGCTAAACTTGGTTGTGCAAGACTTACAGTTGTTACTGGTGCTTTCTTCATGAAGGCATCATGGAGAACAGTTGGAGTCTGACACTGTGTGGCAGGGTTAGAATCCCTGAAGAGAGCCTAGGAGAGACTGTTGATGAAAATGCAGCCTGACTAACAGCAGGTGTGAGGTGGAGCCAGCTGGAGCCTAGAAGACTAGCAATGTGTGCTGCAGAAGGAAGAGCTTAAAAAAAAAAAAAGTGACTAAAAGCCTTTGGAGGAGCCCAGAATATCATGAATGAATCCCACATAATTAGACATTTAGTTACCAACATCTTTGGAGTTTGTTTTTTGCTTTGTTAAGATTTTGAGTGTTCCCTAGTTCTTTCCTCTTGAAGTAAGAAACTATTTGGTTTATTTTTTTTTATTTTCTAGGAGCCTACAGTTGAGAGAGATTTTAAAAGAAGACTGATTTATTGAAGACTGTGGGATTTTACATTTTTGTGTATTTATATTAATATATGATCTTGGGATAGAAAATAAAAAAACAGGTTAGCAGTGATGTGTTTGTGTGTCAAGTTAACAAAGGGTCAATTGTGCTGGCTGGTTTTGTGTTAATTTTACACAGGTTGCAGTTATCTGCAAGGAGGACACATCAACTGAGAAAATGCCGCCATAAGACAGAGAGCTGTGGGGCATTTTCCTAATTAGTGATTGATCTGAAAGGGTCTAGCCCACTGTGGTTGGTGCCATCCTTGAGCTGATTGTCCTGGGTTCTATAAGAACGTGGCTGAGCAAGCCGTAAGGAGCAAGCTGGTAAGTAGTACCCCTCCATGGCCTCCGCATCAGCTCTTGCCTCCAGGTTTCTGCTCCACTTGTGTTCCAGTCCCGACTTCCTTTGATGATGAACTGTGATGTAGAATTGTAAGTCAAATAAACCCTTTCCTCCTTAAGTTTCTTTGGTCATGGTGTTTCATCAGAGCAATGGTAATCTTAACTAAGACACTCATCCATTTAAAAGTTACATAGTCTTGGATTACTGTCAGTCCATCCCAGAAGATTGTCATCAGCTGAGGATGAGGTTTTGTATCTTTAATTGCCATCCAACCTCTTTCCTTAGCTGCCAGCAGCTGACCTTCTACTGTGGACAGCCTGGTCCAAAACATTTCACAGTGTCAGGTACTATGTGTCCTTTGCACCATGTGCTGCCCTTGGGTTCATCTACAGAAGCCTGATTTGGAGCATCCTGTTTTGCAATGGCTGAGTCACCATACAGCACAGATATTCTGTGGCATAGCTGTGGACCATGTATGAGCCCCAGCAGGATGCTCCAGGAAGCTCTTCCACATTGTCCTTCATTCTGTCTTGAATGGCCTTGGTCTCAGTTTCTGGTTTTCTTGACCCGAGACCCCTCTGTTGGATGTTGCTAGAGACTGTGCCTATGCCAGTCAATCTCCTACTTCATATGCCTCTAGTCACATGGGAATTAGCATATGAAATATCAAGGACATGAATGTTTGCACTGTATCCTGCATCTTCCTGCCCCAGCTCTGTGTCTCACTCAAGACTATCAGGCTCCACTTCATCTGATGTGGATTAGAGAGGTACCCAAGATACAGAGCAGACCGCCTCTCAGCCCATTAAAGCTACTAAGCATGCTCACCACAGCAGGAGGCATACAGAGGCATAATGGCTTCTCCTTCACCATGGGAGAATGCTCTGGCTTGACAGAATTCACCATTCACTAGCCCTAGGACTTTGCTTCATTTCAGACAGCCTGGGTCTCACAAGGCATCCAGAATACTGGCACATCCTGCTCTTGAGTCTAGTTACCATGGTGTTCACATCTGGAACACCAAAATGCTCAGCAGGATGTATAGATAATTCAGGTCACAGTCTGTATGGGAAATAAGAGGAGCAGAGGACAGACGACGCTTGTGTTGGATCCTCCCTGTGGAATGCAGACTTGTTGAGCATGACTCTGTAAACAGTATGCAAAGGAGCTGTTAGTGAACATCCCGAGAGTTCTCAGCTGTGGGTAGCATTACTTGTATCCCACCATTGTGGTGGGAAAGTGGGCTAGTGCCACTAAGATTCCACATGCAAAAGATGGCAGTGGTCAGCTGAGGTAATAGGATTAAGCAGACCCCATTGAGAACCTGGTGCAGGTGCAGGATGTGATAGAGAACTTGCCTGGAAGCCATGGAACTAGAACTGAAGTCACTCACCTTGAAATCTGCTCAGTATCTTCAGAGATTGTGCTAAGAAAAGAATGGAACTGTTCTGCTAGGAACAGTTAAACAACAACTAACCGTGGGCCTCCAGATGCTTGTTCATAGATGGCCTCTGTAACTTCACATTCTGACTTTCAGGCACTGCTTTGATGAGGACTTCTGGCCCTGGTGAGTACACTGATGGAGCCCTAGTTTCTAGGTTTCCTTGTCTTTCCATGGAGGGTTCTAGCCCATTGGCCTTTGGTTCTGGGACTGCATAGAGCTTCCAGACAGTATCACGTGAGAAACACCAGTGTCAAGATCCTGTTGGAAGGTGACACACAGACAAAAGCTACAGGGTAGTTGCTGAGGTAGAATGGTTGCCCCTGCAAGAGGTTACTCTTTGTGAGCAAGCCCCCAATTATTTCAGGGCAGAGTTCCCCACAAGGAGTGACACAAAATGGTCAATTGTCCCTAAACTCGAGGAGTATCTTCCTGAACCCTAATAACCAGTGGTCATAGCCAAAGATTTCTTCACATCCAAACCTCAGAAGGTCGGAAGGGGAGAGCTCAGCCTTATGTCCCTGAATGGTAATATTCCTCCCTACCTACCAGCCAAGTTCATGAAAATTCTTGCAGCCTAAACTCAGAACTAAACTAAGGTAGGCCCATGCTGGGGAAGACTCTGCAGAGTGTGCTCCTAACCCACAGAGTAGGCCTCAGTCACATGTCACAGGCAGGGAAAATGACATCTGAAGTGTCAAGAACTAGCCATTCTGGAGCTATAGAATGGAGATCCAGACAACAAAACTTCTCCTGAAGGAATCTCACACCCACCTGCCTAGGAGCAGTAATAGAACACAGGACACATGGGGTCTTCCCTGCCCATCCCAGATACACTGGCACCTCTAGAGGGAGCTCTCCTCTGGCTCTGAATCTCAGAGGGAGGTACCCTGGCACTGTCCCCTCCACTGGCCCTGAGGTAGGGCTCCTGTGTGGGTTGGGCCTGTGGACTCTAGCCAAACCCTTGGAGAAAGGATCTGATAAGGGAGCCCCTCCTGGACGCTCCAAGGATGACCTCACCTCGACACCACTTGGGAGCCAACAAAACAAGGGCCTGATCTCCTAGAAGGATATTCTTAAGGAAGAAAACTGTAGCCTACAGACCCTCTCAGGAAGCTTATGCTGTGCTGTGTACTGTCTAAGTCTTGGAAAAGGAGAAGCTAGAGAGGACAAAAGGTAGCCATACCAAGGAGCATTCTCTGTAGTGGGGGTACTAAGTGGTCTTGTTACAGATCCAGCTCCTAGCCTTAATTTGTGCCACAGTAGGTGCTGCTCAGATTATTTGAAAGTAACACAATAAGGATTTTGAAGGAAGGTCAGAATAGGACATTGCAGAAGCTGGTGAGATGGTTCAGCAGGTAAAAGAGCTTGTTACACAGTCCTGACCTGCGTTGAACTCCCAGAGTTCATGTGAGGGTGGAAGGAAAGAATAGATTTCACAAACTAGTACTTTGACCTTCACATGAGTGGTATGGCATATGGACACACACACATACACACACACACACACACACACACACACACGTTTTTAATACAATGTATTAAGATAATAGTAACAATAATGCAGATTTCCAAATGTTAAAAGGCGGGTTGGATGTAATATCTGTTCTGTTGTGTACTTACTTATTCATGAGAACCTTTTGTGGTGGTGCAGGCATGTGTTCTGGTAACAGTCACCTATCCCCCTTTTGAGAACAGTAAGGGGCTAAGTTAAACATAGGCAGCAATTTAAGGGCAACTCAGATGTGTGTGACTTCAGTAGAGAATAGGATTAATCGCTAATGCTGTTGTGGGTGTTCTATACACCAACAAAAGAAACTTCTCGGCTACCTGTCTACAAGTCAGAAAAACAACTCCAGCTGCTTTGCCCTGATATTTTTTCAAGATGATCTTATGGGAAAATGTAGTCAGTAAACCTTAAAATTTAAGAAGTCATGAGGTGACCTGGATGGGGGTATCTCATGAGAAATAAGACCACTCAGCAGAGCCCCTAGCATTCCTAGCTGACAGGAACAGGGCAGATGAGAAGTTGTTTGCAGGAGTTGTGGAAGGAACCATCTCCTAGCTTTAAGAAAGTTCATTCCAGGGTCAGAGAACACCATCTCCTCTGTTAGACCCTTCCGGTGCTTCCAAACTGGCTGATTTTTAGGCAAAGGGTCAAAAGGTGTGGCCATGAACTGTGTGCCCTAACTATATCTTTATAACTTCTTCTCCTCCAATGCTAGATATAGTACCCAAGAGCCTCCAAAATATAACAAGGAGGTGTATTGGAACATTGGAACATGGGGGTGAAGAAGTGGCCTCTGAGCTCCCACCCTTTTATCATATCTGCAGGTCCCCCAAATTTTAGGCTATGAAGTGCTCTCACGGCTCCTCTGGGTTTACCTAAGAAAAGACCCCCATGGCAGTTCTGAATAGCAGAACTCCCACTTATCTGGTCTATGATTTATCTCACAAGGAAGGTATAGGGATTAATGGTCTCACACAGAGGTGGGTCTTTGAAAAGCTGGTGGGCCTAGAATCACTCAGCACAGGACTGTAGCCACAGGCCTCACCTCAGGCCTGCCCTGACACAGGTTCTTGTCCTGAAAGATCTGCTCAATTTCAGTTCTGACTTTTAAGGACTTAGTGTGATGCCCTTACTAGCTCCACAGAGAACATTTCTCTGAGCCCAGACTGACCACAATGCAGTCCATCCCAGGAGAAAGATGCTTGTGGCCATACCACACAGCCTGCACTGCTGTAACTCCAGGGTCTGGAAACCTACTGAGGCCAGCCCTGGCACTTCCAAGTGTCTTTCAAGTATTTCTCAGAAGAAAATGAATCTCCTGTGAGAGAAGTCTAAATTCCCTGGAGGCCTTAAACATCCTTCCTCCCACCTGCCCTTCTGAGCCTGACCCTCTCCTAAGACCTGAGTCTCCTTCAGAGCAAAAGATCCATTCCCATGTAAGTGTCCTGGATCAAAACACCACAGACCAGCAGCTTAAAGCATATTCGTCTCCTCTTAGTCTTGAAGGCTGGAAGTCCAAAGTCAAGATAGCCAGGCTAGATCTACTTGAGGCTTGTCCCTTTGGTGTGCAGATGGCATCTTCTCCCTTTGTTCTCAACTAGTGGTCTCTATGTATGTCTGTGTCATGATCTCCTTTTCTTACAAGGTACCACTCATGTGGGATCAGGGCTACTCTAGTGACCCAATTTAACTTTAATTACCTCTATAAGGACCTGTCTCCAAATCCAGTCTTCTAAAGAATGCCGGGCCTACATTGGGAGCTATGTCATCATGGTGAAAGATGGAGGCCTCAGGCTATAGGAACACCATCTCCATCACAAACTTTTGTGATCCTGTCTTCTATTTGAGTTTCCATTTCTGTCCCAACATTTTGGGAGCCCAGGATTGGATTGTATCTTTTATGTATTAAAATCAGCATACACACACACACTGACACCAAACAGCATTCAGGACATGTTAGACTCATTTTATGAGTTGTTGATAAGGTATTAGCAAGGTATTAGCCAGCATCAAGAATGTGCAAGCCAAGGTGGTAATCTCCCACAAAGAGAGCAACAGACAGTAGGGGGGAGGACAGGCTGGATGAGACCTATGACACAGGGGCTAAACTGGTTTTCAGATCGGAAGGGACATGTGGGTATCAGATCAGGACCGGGAGGGAGGGAGAGAAGGAGGGAGAGGGGAGGGAGGGGGAGGGAGAAAGGGAGGGAAGGAGGGAGGGATGGAAGAAGGGAGGGAGGGAAGAAGGAAAGAGGGAGAGGGGAGGGATGGAGGGAAGAAGGAAGAGAAGGAGAGGAGGGAGAGGGGAGGGAGGGAAGAAAGGAAAGAGGGAGAGGGGAGGGAGGGATGGAGGGAAGAAGAAAGAAGGAGAGAAGGAGGGAGAGGGAGGGAGAAAGGGAGGGAAGAAGGGAGGGAGAAAGGAAGGAAAGAAAGACTAGGTGGGTTTTTCTTGTGTATTTCCTTTCTCTTTTTTTCAGTTTTGATGGAATCCCAAATTGAAATTGGCCTTGACATTCAAATTGGCAGTACCCAGAACATGTGGCTCATTCATATGTGTTCATGAAGGAAACAGGCATCTATAACAGTGGAATGCCTGACTCAAATGTGTGACAGGCAACAATGGTGAGAGCTTCAGAGGCTGGAGCTGCTTGCTATGAGACTCCAGTTCTCTTCAATTAGATTCAGGCATTGTACATGTTATAGAGCTAGAATATTTGGTAAAGATCAGCCCTAGACTCTGGGAAGGTGACCTCATTCCTCTTCCTTCCAGAACAAAGCCATCTTTTCTTTGGGGTGGGACATTATGAAACCAACCCTCAAAGTAGCAGAGACAAAGAGGAGATAACACAGGTATATGGGCATCCAGGCCTGTAATCCATGTAAAAAGTGCCCCGCAGAACAATGCAAAGCCCAAAGCTGAATGGAGTATCAACTTGGGCCAGGTAAGGAGCCAGCACCCATAGATAGTGACCCACCTTTTATAAAGCCCCTCATTTTTGTGGGGGACCCTCCTTGGTCTTCCAGTGGGCCTGTAATTAGGTTTATTGTAATGACATCTTGGATTTATGGAGTGTTCAGCTCCCAGAAATGCTTAGTTCTCAAGCCAAATCCTATTGAGGTTTACAGAGGAGGCCAAGGGTTAATTGGCTATTGGTCTTGAGGAAACCAAGGCACAGGTAGATTAAAGATCTAAAGACTTGCTTAGGGCATGAAGAAGTTAAAGCAGCAGAATGTATCTCAGATTTCAGTGTTCTATCCTGAATGGCATCCTAGGCCTGGCTGTATTATTTATAGGGGAGGAGATGAACAAAGGACAAGGGGTGGAAAGTGGTAGGCAGAGGCCCAGACAAGACACAGCAGCCAAGAAGCAGCAGGACCCCAATGTTCTGGAGATGTCTGGCAGCTCTTGGGCCAGTCCTGCCTACCAGGAGTGAGGTCATGTGGTGGCTTGTCTGTCAGTCCTCAGCTTGTATGGAGCCTGCCATTGTCTAATTATATGTTCTGAAAGGCAGCCAACAGCACAGGGATGTGTAAGAGATTGGAGATGACAGTGTGTGTTGGAGCCAGACTCCAGGAAGACAAAAAATAATGATAATACTGGTGAGGAGCATCAGGGAACCATAGATGAAAACCTTGCTATGCAACAAAGAAAGACAGAGGCTTCCTGCTGTAGTGACTTCGTGACTCTGGTGTCCTCACAGAGGGTATGAGGCCCTGGTGGAAAGAAAGTGGCTCACCCAGGGCCCTATGACCCTGCAGGGCAGGCAGAGTGTGGGGCATGATCCTTGGTAGTTGGTGATGCTGAGCACAGCTTCAAAGCAGACAGACTTGGTCCAGATGACCTGGAAAGTCAGGACAGTGGTGCCCACAGCAGCAGAAAGCAGGACATGTGCAAAACGCAAAGGCCAGAAGAAAGTGTGCAAAAGGATACAGAGGCCTCAGTGTTATGAACTGGGAGCAAAATGAGCTGTAAGGGCTACCATAACTTATCCTAGATCAAAAGAACTTCCTAACACACGGTAAAAATGAGACCATCACAGAACTGGCTACACACACACACACACACATACACACACACTAGTGTGTGTGTGCTTGTGTCCCTATTCCTAAGGTGTGACTAACAGAGGGCTTCTAAGCTTGGCTACCATTTCAGCATAGGCCTGCAGACATCCTCCAGCCTCCACTATAACTGGTCCTCCTCAGAGCCCTGCACCACAGTTCAAGTCTCCATACCCACAGTGAGAACTTTTTATAAAGGCCAGCAACTTGGAGAAACTAATGTCCAGTGTTTCTGTTTTCCAATGTTATTTACCATCATGGCTGACATGAGTCAGCGTTCTTACAAGGACATCACATTGGTCAATGTAGAAGAAATGGAAGACTTTGAAAGTCCATTTCGTGGCACTAATGGTATCATGGGGACAGAGCATGATCCAGTGTGTGACACTGCCAAGTGACAAGTGAGAAAGTGGCCTCTGCAGTGTACTCCATCTGTTGACCAGCATCTTTAGAGTCCTGGATTTCTCTCTTATTCCAGTTAGTCTTACTTGCTGAAGAAGCAGAGAGTGAACCGATATCTATCAGAGAGTGAACAGATATCACCTGATTGCTAACTGATCTGAGCTGGGACATCAACATCAAGGAGCCACTGCTCCTTCATGTCAACTAAATCCTTCCATTAGAGACAGTTCAAGCAAATGCTGTTGAGTCTCTGTGTGATTCCTGCTTCATGAATGGTCTGCATTATCCAGAACCCGCTACCTAAGATCCATCTTAGCACCTGGCTGAAGCACAGGAGCCCTTCATCTAGTGTGGCAGTGACACTTACTGAGATCTGAAAAATGGCTTCCAGGCCAGAGTTAGGCATTCAGACTGTGAAGATCTGTTGCTGATATCTGGTTCTGCACCAAGAAGCAGATCATGGAGGAGCAGGCATCCTCAAAGAAGAAGCACTCTTCCTCTCCAGGGTCCTACGTGCTGTACTGGCCTGTTCATCCTATCATTGATGAAGTCTATGTGGTCTTCATGGGACTCCTTGACAAATCCTGACAGGGGTCCCTCTGGTGTCCAAGAACCCAACCAGTGCTTTAGCTGAAATATCTACCTCAGCTTTGCTCTGTAGCAGTCCCACAGTCCAGCAAGATGGCTTGGTGGGGAAAGGCAAGTAAAGAAACTGCCATCAGGCCATCTCTCATCTAAGAACTATCATATGGGGCACATGGTGGAAACAGAGAACTGACTCCAGAAAGTTGTCCTCTGTCCTTCATACCTGCTCCCTGCCACTACAAAATCATTAAATAAATATAGTTAAAAATATCTTAAAGACAGCACAATAAAAGCTGCTTGACAAAACAACACAAGCAGACATGCAGATGGGACAAGAACCACTCAATCGGAAGTGTGTGATGGCCATTCCCAGGGCCCAGCTGGTTTGCAGGTCTACTCACTGTTCAGTGGCCAGAAATGGGACAAAAAGTTGTAGAATCCAGGAGACAGTCAGGCAGAGAGAGCCACCAGAAACTGTGTGTTGGTTTTAGGCAGATTTGTGTAGAACATGGAGACTGAGCCATGAAACACAGTGCACAGGACAGGGGCCCATGGGCTAGATATTTTATAATATAACTATTATCACATTTGGCTATGCATGTGTATATTTGAAACAAATGCTTAATTTGGGCTATGATGGACCAAATTAATAAAATAAAAATGCATGCTAGATCAAAGAATTTAGTTATTAAATTTCTGTTTCTCAAAATAAAACCAGAAGTGATTATAAGCTGAGAATTAAGAGTGCTAACCACTACACAAGGGAAGTGAGTACAACTTCTAACATACACAAAATGTTTTTGAACATTCAGTCATCCACAGTTTGAGTTTATTTTCTGTTGCTGTAACAAGATACAGTAGGTTGGATATTTATAGAAAAAAAAAGAGAGAGATGTATTTGCATCAATTGTGTGAGCTGAAAATTAAAGCAGCATTGCTGGCCCTTGTGAGGGGCCCCCTAGCTGTAGCTCTCATCATATCAAGGTGATGGCATCATGGTGAGAATGTCTGAAAGGAAGTGTGATGGGTCAGGAAGAGGGCAGAGGTCACTCTTGCTTTTTCATAACTTGTTCTGAGAACCAACTCAGGGTCTCAAAGAACTACATTAATCCTGCCCAAGGACCCCAGCCCCATGCTCTCTCAGTCCATTTTACCTCTTAAAGGTTTCACTACCACGGCCACACTGGGAACAAGCCCCATCCAAAGTATAGCACACAAGTGCAATGGTATCACAGAGGCTACAGATCTGCTAAGCAGCCTGGGACAGCCTCTTCCAAAGGAGCCATTTTGAGGCCAAACATCCACACACACACCCTCACACTGGGTGTGAGTTTCTGGATGAGGCACAACAAGAAGGACCACTTCTAATTCAATACGTGCTTTTTCAATTTCATCTTTTCTTGTAAATTTGAGTGATGAGGAGATAACTCTCAGGATGCACCTCCCAGAAGCCAAACCTCTCAGTTAAGTGAGACCAATTTAATGCGCCTGTTATCAGATGCTTCAAACAGAAAAGCCAATTAAGGTAATTTAAACAATGGCTTAAGTTTTACTCAAGTCACTAAGTAACAGCAAGGCTTTTGAATACTCATTCAATGAAGCTCATGTCATTTGTTGATTTTGAAAATGCAAGGTGTGAATGTAAATTCAGTTAAATTTCCAACACAGCAGATAAAATCTTTTGTTTTTCAAATGAGGACACAAAAATAAATGATGGAGCCAAAGGGCACTATGGGAACATGTGTGGTTATTGAGTTGACTGTGGGGCAATGTGACTTCAACTTAAGTGAAAAGCTGCTGATACTAGAATTTACAAACATGTTTTACGTCTTCTACCCTAGTAGGCATTCACTTACTCAATGGATCAGGGTGTGTTCTCCCTTTGCGGCCCACCTCAAAGTTCAGGTCTGTATAATAACTCTGAGAACAGAAGTTTGCTAACTGCTCTAAATTGCAGAGGGGGGGGGTGCACATGCTTGTGTGTAGGTATGCGTGTGTGTATATGTACACATGATGCAATCCGCTCCTCCAAATTCGAGATGTATTTTGTTCCCAAGCAGTTAAAATTTTGGGTCAATCAGAAACTTCTTTTGAAGCCTTTAGCAAATTATCACAATTATTAAAAACACAATTGCACACAAGAAGACTATTTAAATTTGTCAATACCAAAGAAGAGAAGAACCCAGCAGCTTAAGTGACTCCATCCCAGAGTACGAGGAGCTTCAGAACTCAAATTGCTCTTTGGAAGAGCTGGATTTGTGGGCCAAGTGTTTCACATAGCTTACATTTAATTGACTATATGTATACTAGGTATTAGAATGGAATGAGATTTAAGAAACCTATGGTTTTAAAACTTAAATTTGACAAAGCATTGAAAAGTTTATTTAATAAATTGCCTTATCAGATACCGTTAAAGGAACTCTCCTCTGCGACACAGAACCCGTGAAAAATATCTGGGTGAAATATTAACACTTTCCTAACAATGACAACAAAAGCCTTCCCTCATCTCTACAGAACTGACTGGATCAAACCCACTGAACACACTTTTGTTCCTTGATATGCCATGGTCTTTAGAGCAAATGCCATTCAACCATCAGCAAATTAAAATCATTAGCCAAGAAATGGCTTCTGAAAGAAGAGTCCAGGGAGCTTCAGGATCATATGAAAGCAGTAAAGAAGTTGTGTAGGATAGAACACATCTGTATTTCCAGGTCTTAGAAAGCAGAGGCAGGAGGATCATGTGTTGAAGGCCAACCAGTTCTGTAGAGCAAGATCTTATCTCCAAATAAAACAAACAAACAAAAAAGTCAAAACCATAAATACTATCAAAAGTACTATACTAGGGGCTTTAGAGATGCCTCATTGGTTAAGGACACTTGTTCTTGTAGAGGACAGAGATTCGATTCTTAGCATCTACACATAGGCTCACAACCATCTGTAACTCCTGCCTCAAGAGATGTGATGCCCCCTTCTGACCTATGAGGGCACTACACAAATATGGTACACATACATAATACAGGCAAACATTCATACATACATAATTTTTAAAACTTGAAAGATAAACCCCAATACGATGTGTCCTGAGGAATACTGCCTACCTGCCGCTAGAATCAAATAAAACTAAAAACCTAATTAAAGAATATAAATATTCAAATTATTATTTAGCTTATAGTCACCTCTTAATGTGCAGATAACCAATGCAAAGACAGTATTTGGGTTTTGTTTTAATGACAGAAAATGATATTTTTATTTCTTTACAAAGTATTCTTGTTTTTCTGTTAATATATATTTTATTTTAGCTGGGGTGGATGCATACTGGGTAAGAGTACTTCTTTCAAAAGCATAAGGACCCAAGTTCAAATCTTCCTTATAAAGAACATAAAGAACTGTGCATGGTTAAGCATGCCTGTAACCACAGTGCTATGGGGCACTGGAGAAAGAGGCATTGCTGAGGGTTGCTGGCTGCTAGATTAGGTCCAGGTCAGTGAGAGTCCCTGTCTCAGAGAAATAGGGTTTGTTTCCAACAAAATGGATCAGTTTTAAGCACACAACCTTTGGACTAGGTGATTTTTCAGTTTTTCAATGGTCAACATCACCAATTTCACTCCTTGTCCAAGTCATGCTTTCAATGTTGCATCTGAGAAACCAGATTTACAGATAATAGTGAGCCATCTTGTAGGTGCTGGGAATTGAACCAGGGTCCTCTAAAAGAAGAACCAGTGCTTTTAACCACTGAGCCATCCCTCCAGACCCACTTCCCTGAAGTTTTGTGCTTTAATATATTCAATCCATTTCAAGTTAATGCTGCTCATAGTCCCAGGAGAAATTTTGAAGCAGAGCTAAACACTTGTTGCTCTGAATCTTTATTCTGTTCTATGCATCTTGTCTTTCTGTTGTGTGCCCAGGAGGACTCACAGACAAGAAAAGCATTGATATTGCCCATGGAAGGCGGTGGGAGGAATAAAAGTCTCTATGTGTGTCCATCCAGTGTGTATATACATATATGTGTACATATAAGTCTATTTTAAAAACCTTACCTGTGGAGCTGCAGAGATGGCTCAGAGGTTAAGAGTGCTGGCTGCTCTTCCAGAAGACCTAGGTTTAATTCCCAGTACCTACATGGCAGCTCACACCTGTCTCTAACTGCAGTTCCAGGAGATTCGATGCTTTCACACAGACAAACATCAATGTGCATAAAATAAAAATATAAATAAATATTTTACCTGCATTTCCCACCCTGTATCCTCTCCCTTTTAACTACCCTTATCCCCTGTCTCCCACACTAACTCTCCTCTTGCCCCACAATAGCAAGCAGTGTCAGATGAAATTGTTGACTGCTTTACCCACTGACAGGCCTGGAGTATGTATATTCACTCCACAGCTTTATGCTTAGGAGTAAACAAATCCATTCCTCTCAGGAAGTGGGCTGGACAGCCAGGAGAAGCCAACAAGGCCCTGGAATGAGCTAGGATATGAATGCTACCCTGGTCATGAGGTTATTTCAGAAGCACAGTTCTGCTTTGGAGGCATGTCAGGGACACCAACTTGAACAGAGAGACTAGCCACCAATAAGAGCAGCACAGCAACTGAATGGAGACCCAGAATCCCACACAACCTTGCAGACATGAGCATGTTCCACAGGGTAACACCCACACACACACACTGAGCCTCTCCAGCCTTCCCTTTTGAAGTCACAAAAGTTGACAGGTGTCATAGCCTGTATTGTTTTCTGCAATGTTTGGGGCTGGCCCTCTGTGTCTGCCCTCTTTCCCATCTTTTCCCTCCTTGGACAGAAGGCCCAGGGTCCAGATCACATGTTCTTCCAAAAACTCTGGAATCCTCAAGCTATGAGAGAGAGCCTATTATGAACACAATGACATCACAGAACGTAAGGGGTCATGGTGGGATGGATCTGAGTGGTAAAAATCTGGCTGTGCACTGAGGTTGCTGTTGACATCAAGGAAGAAGATGGATCATCCCAAAGCCCCTGAAAAACAGGAGTCTATAGTGAAGGCAGATGATTTCCTGGCATCCAGAGAGTATTTTATACACACCAATGTCCTAGTGAACAAATGAATGGATGAACAATCAAAAGACAAGAAAGAGGAGAAAAGGAGAAAGGATTTGGCTGCCCAAAGAGAGCTGTGCTTCTCACGTGGGGCTGAATATTGGGAGCT
Organism: Arvicanthis niloticus; assembly: GCF_011762505.2. Taxonomy (NCBI): domain Eukaryota; kingdom Metazoa; phylum Chordata; class Mammalia; order Rodentia; family Muridae; genus Arvicanthis; species Arvicanthis niloticus. Next base: position 79,102,981 of record NC_047669.1, read on the forward strand.
GAGCAAGCAGAAGAGACTTACATCAAAGCGGACCTGCAATAGGACATGGAAGCAAATTGCACCACTGAAAAAGGAAATTCAGCATTTAGTGACAGCATGCATCTGCTCCAGGGTCCTCCTAGCAACCTGTCAAGTAAAAACTCTATTCACCTGCCACCTCTATTCACTTTTCATCTCTGTCCACTCTCTGGAGGTCATATTACACACTTACACACACACACACACACACACACACACACACACACACACACACTGAGCTCCACATGGTGAGACAGCTCCTGTACCAAAACACTCAAGCTGGGAGAACTTGTTGCCTCTGCAAAGTAGAGCTAGGCAGCTGCTGGAAGAAATAAGTTTTGAAGAACATTACTACCAAAAATCTTACCTAAGTCTCAAAAGATACCAGTGAGAACTATGAGTGTGTGATGTAGGTGTGGCCTCCAAGGGGGTGCAGCATTTGACAGATTTGGTTTCTTTCATCTTTTCCCACTTTTCTCAAAAGTCATATGGGTCAATGGCAAGGGGCTTGCTCTACTTCCAGATGGAAGATTCTAGTAGCCTAGGAAATAAGGTAAAGGGAAACTCATTAAGGCAGTTTCCTCATGTTCTGGAAGGCAAATGTACATTAATCTAGTATTTTGTTTTGTTTAAGTAAGTAGAAATGAACCCTGGTCAGAAAAGACAGGTCAGACCCCTGCCAGGTACTGTCATCTCTTGGGCAGACAAGACTGAGGTGACATGCCTCAGACAAGTAGGAACTGTCATTTTCCCTTTACGAGAAGTTTGGTGATGAGTCCCTGCTGGAAGCATCCTAGTTTCACATCCTCAGAGCCAGCAAACACCTCAACAAGATCTGGCTCATTTCCTGAGGTCATAGGTGACTGCTGAGGTTTAACTGAGGCACTTATGGCACTGGAGACCAGGACAGATCTATGCAACTTCTCACCCTTGGAGACAGCAGAAGCCAAGACAAGAAAGTGTGGGGATGGTGGGTGACTGGGTTGGCCTCTGGTTACCATACTGAGTAGCTTAGGGTTGGGTTTGTAGCTTCTGCAAGATTGGGTGGTCTGAGTTCATCTCCAATGACAGAGGATGACAAGAGAGTTGTCTGCAAAGCTGGCACCCTCTCCAAATTCCTGCCTCCTGCCTCTGCCTGCAGCATCACTTACCTTCTTGCTGCAGCCTGCCTGGCTGGGAGCACTGACTCTTAGCTGTCCCCCCACCCCTGCTCCATGCCAAGGTGAATTATTCATGAGCCTAACACACAAGCTGGTAGAGTTCCCACAAAGGCCACTAAGGGAACAGCCTGTAACCAGAAGCCCTAATAAAGGTGTGGGGCTTTGGTGGGAGGGGGGAGGTTGTGATGAGGACTCTAACTTCATATCCAAGTCAAATGGAAGGAAAGCCATTTTTTCCTCTAGATGACTGAGGTAGCCAAATTGGATGCAAGCCAAGAGCTTTTTCCATCAGCCACCATTTCCAGTCTCTGAGGATGAATATGGCTACTGGGAATTGAGCACTGGGCCTGTGGCTTGGGGTCCCTATCCTGGGTGGCTAGGCCTTGATAAGAACAAAGATCCTTACTTCTCTGTGCCTAGGTTTCTAACCCTAACCCTGGTGGTGCTGCTGTGAGGGTCAAGTGCAACAATCCCCCTGAGATAGATGGCAGGAGACCTACCATGCCCTTTTCCTACATGGCCTTGCAACCCTCTCCTCAAGAGATTGAATCTGGGATACATCTGTAGTCTAGGCAGGCCCATGGCTTTAGCAGCCATTAAGATGCTATGCACATAACATCACTCTACTTCTGAGAACTGGAGTGTCCTTTAGAAGATAATAAAAGAGCAGTACCTGAGGAATGGAATGCTGTTCCCAGGGAGACCCTGGAGCTTAGCCCAAAGGCCTGGTCCTGGCCCAAGATTTCCAGGCTCTTTTCAGATAGGAGGGCTTCTAGAATGGACCATGGCGGACCAATCCTGGCAGTGGGGGACACCCTGCTCCATAAGTGTTCTGGTGTTACTCAGTATGACCATATGTTGGCTTTGTAAGAGATTTCTCACTTCAGTTTTCTACATACCAGAACTTTGGTGTACCCGAGGTACACAGTAAGAGGTTAGATAGTACAAAGAAGGCTAGACTTGGCTCCATTTCTTCTGAGTGGCTCCATGTATCTGGAAAGCTTGTTTATTCATCCTTAGATTATTCTTACATTGTGCCTTTCTTTGAAGTGGCTCACTCCACCTCTGTGTTATATTTTGTCTCATAGGTGGTGATTTGCACTTTGATTTGGGGCTGTGTCACTTTGTCTAAACTTTGAGAAAGGAAAAGAGGAAGTGAAACAAACCTAGAAATGTCCTATGTTCTAACCAGTGGACACCACATTCGCCATCAAGAGGGCAGTGCTGCTTTCCAGCTTCTTCCTCATGTCTGAGTTTTCAGCCACCAGAGTTCAAGGACATCCTTCAAAATGTCTGTTAGTAGCTGGAAGGCTAAAACAAAGTCACAAGGCACAAAGTTTTCAAAATTGTCCATATTAATCTCCTGAAACAAAAGCCCAAGGCATCAAATTTTCAAAACTGTCCTTGTTAGTCTCCAGTGAGTTTTTCTCTAGAAGCTAGGATCTCACTGTGATGTGTGGTCTAGTCTCCAACTCTGGTCTCAATGCTCCTATATCAGCCTCCAGAGGAGAGCCTGGGATTATAGGCATGTGTCTCTGGATCAGCTCCCTCTCAGTATTCAAATCTGAGGAAGATACTAGAAAACATAAATAGAAGTGTTTGCAGGATTGCTCAGTAAACCACAAGATCCCAACTAGAAACATGATGTCTCTGTATGGATCTTGCTCACTCCCTTTAACCACTGTTTCTGGGAGCTCCTTGTAGTTCTTTGTGGCTCCTTGGACTCCTCAGGCTCCTTGGCTACCTGAGGTTCTGGGCACTGGACTGGGAAGCCTGACCAGGGATCTTGGTTAGAGTTCCTTCTTTGGCTGAAACAGCCCAGAGACCAAAGGTGGTTTGGCTCCAGACCTCTGGAGACTCATTTCAGGCTCAAAGAAACTGGAGACATGATTGCCTCTTTTTCTGGTCACCTGTGTCTTTAGCCTGTACAGTGACTTACATAGGAGAGAGGCCTAGCAAAGATGGCAACTATTTGAAGGTCCTCCTGGGCCTGGATCAGAATTCCAAGATAGGCTTCTTACCATTCAGACAGTTGAGTCCACTCAAATTCCAAGGAGTCACCTAGTCCCAGGTAGGTAACATCTCTTTGAGAAGCATGAGAGTCTGTGTCCAGTGTCCAATGGCCTTGTGTGGCCACATGCTGGGCATAAGACCATTGGCAGCTTCTGTCTCAGCTTCCTCTTATGTAAAACAGAATGAGCTAGAACACTCATGGCAAAGGCCACATCAGCATTAATATTGCTGGTGTGTTTTGTTGAGACAAGCACCTTGCTCTGTAGCTTAGGCTACACTGAAACTTGCTATATAGCCCAGGCTGGTCTCTCAAACTTAAGACCATCTTCCTACCTCAGCCTTCAGAATGCTAGGATTATAGGCATAAATCACTACGCCTAGATCAGTTTTATTTAAACCATCAGGAAGGGCCAGTGAAGAACAGAGTGATCCTCTTTCCTCTTCCCACTGCCCTGTGTTCCATACTTCTCCTCTTGTCCCCACCCACCATGCTGAGTGCAACTTGGCCCAGACCCCTGCACTAAAGATATTTCTGTTTCCCAGGCCTTGTCTTCTTAACACAAGCAGATGTCAAGTTGAATTTAGACTTCTTGTCTCAGCTCAAGTATCTGAACTCACAAAACCTGAAGAGCCAGTTCCTTGGCTCACTTGAAAGGTCAGAAAGGGGAGGAGAAAGTGGCTTTGGAAGGAGAATCTAGGGGGTGCTCTGCTTCCAGAAGAGGCCAGCACCTTACTCCTGTACCTTTCTGCATCATGGGCTCAATCCAAAGACAACTGGGAAAGGGCTAAACAATTCTTTCCTAGGAGTCTGGATTCTCTGCTGAAAGTCCCCTGGAAGGACAGAGCAGGGTAGGGAGGCCACCATCCCGTAGAAACACTGTACTACATCCTTTGGAGACTCAAGGTCTTTTCTAACATGGGCATATCTTTCCATCTGCAGCATGAGACCTTCCATACACCCCCTTCATTGTCTCTCCCTCAAAACCCACCAGGACAGCTTAAGAACTCTCTGGAAGGTGGACTGTTCCCTGCAGTCCCCTGTGCTCACAGGTGGCTCTTGTGGTCCCCATCTGCTGGCTTCCACCTAGCACACCATCATGCACCACTGTTTCCACGTCCCACTGCTGGGCCTTCAGTCTTTAGTCTCTTCCACCTTGAAGCCCATTTTCTCTACCAGTAAGATCCTTGTCATGTGACTCTTGACAAGCACTAGCCTTAGGGGAAGCTTTGGTGGAAGATCTAAGAGAACTTCATCTTTCTGCTTCCCTCACAGCCACTGTCTAGACTGTGCAAGCAATCTAAGCTCTTATTGAGTTTAAAAATCACCTGTTTTCACACCTGCTGCCTCAATTGACCCAGAGCTCTTACAACAGGACTGGTAGTTCCAAAGTGCAGCTCTTATTCTTAGTGTAGGCAGCTCAAAGTTCAATTCACCATAACCTGAGGGACACAGGCTTCAGACAGACCCTGGGCTCCAGAGCCACAGAAGCTGGCCAGACTGTTTCTCTTACTAATGGTATGCTTCCTTACATGCAGAATGGGTTCAACCTCTGACTCAGAATCTGCTATGGATCCACATGCAAGCCGGCTTTCTCCAACATGGACACACCATGGACAATGGGCCATCAGCAGAAAATCTGTCAATAGAATGATGAACACAACTGCCAGGCACCCCAGGCAGTAACATGGGCCACAATGACTATGAACAGGAAATTGTCAGAAAAGGGCCTGAGCCATGAGCTCACTATGCCTAGGAGCCAGAGAGGGTCCTGCTGTTCAGAGCAGAAGCATTTGGACTATTTCTATGGCATACCTTGTATCTTTTCTGGTAGTGAGAGAAGACACCACCTCCTGTCTTCTCTCCTGGAAGTATGCAGATCTGCCCACCCAATCAGACTCCTTCATGTAGCTAAGTCAATACCTAAGACCTGGCATTGCCATACTTCTACCCAGACTGGAGGTGAGCTTCCAGGCTGTGCAGAGGCTGCCATATGCTTGGACCCTTATGGGATTTGTCTTTTATATTTTCTGGGCATTGACTCTCCTTTCTCTTCTTGGTAGTCAAGGATAGGTTGGGAGGTTCCAACGTCATCACTTGTTCAGGCTATGGACTGCCTTCCAAAAGCACCTGATACTTGGGAAGGCACTATATGAAAAACTGGAGACATGCAGTTAAAATCCTTAACTGGCCACTCACCTGAGCTGTCACACAAGATTTCTGTCTGCCCTAAGGGTCAGACCACCCTGAATATGTCCAATCTCATCTCAGAAACTGAGCAATGTTGGGCCTGGTTAGCCGTTGGATGGGATAACTGTTCTGGGAGCTGTGCATACAATAGGGGAATATATACAAACACACTTATACATATATACACATGCAAAAACATGTACAAATATGTAACTAGTCTTTTTGGTATGTTTTGCGTTGTTTTTTCTTCTACCCTTTTCCACCCTTCAACGCCCTAACACTAGATAGGAGAGAAAAAAGGATAGCTGGGAAAGGGAAATGTTATCATTAGACTACTTCCTGCTGATTGGGGGTGTTGAGTTCCATAGGGAAAGTTTGATCTTTGCCGTCAGGATATCTAATTTCTTCTGCTTGTTGTTTCTTCTTTGCACATGACTACTTAACAAACCACAACCAACATCAACCATTATCAACCAACAAAGCATACCACCTCTCAGGGGCCCTAACATTTATATATCTCTAAAAAGTTTCCAGAATTCCAAATGTCACATAATTGCAGAAACTATCTGCTACTGGCAAAATCATGCTCCTATTAGAGCATGAGGCAAATCTTAACTGCTGTGGACAATCTGAAGAAGCCCTATATCCCACACCTTGGACTAAAATGAAAATATATTCCCATAATATTTCTGTTTTTTTAAGAAATCAAAATTTTTACCACACTATACATATGCATACCTATATACACACCACAACATGCACACTACAAACACATACACATGCATACCTACTCATATCTACATGCAAAAATGCATACAATCATACAGACATTTAAATATACATATACACATATGTACATTCATACACACATGATACAAACACACATGTACACAGATGTACACATGCACTGCCAGCCCGAACAAGCACCTTGTATGTTCTTGCTTTAGGTTTCATGCAGTGGAAGGTGATTCCCAGGCTGCATACTGGTGCCTAGAAGCACAAGTGCACACGTGCACAGCAATGCTCAAAACCCCACAGGAAATCACCACACAGGACACATTCCTCACTTCCAACTGTGGGACAGGAGAGAATGGGACCTTCTTTTGCCCCAGAAGTGGAAACTGAAGGCTAAGTCAGTAGCCTATATCCAGGGTCCCAGATTAAAGTGAGTCCAGCCTCATGTCTTCACCAACTGACAGGAGATCCTCTCTAGAGCTGGAAAGAGGTCCATGGCCTTGTGAAGTAGGCTAACTGCAAGTGTGACAACCTTGGGCCAATCTTAACTGGATTGATTCAGACCAGCCTCCAAAGTTCCCACCACTGAGTTCTCTTCTATAAATATGGGTGATGCCAGCTACTCAGTGGGATGATTGGGAAGCTGAAAATCTTATTTCTGGAGTCCAGAGCATAGTGCATGGTGTGAAGGAAGCATGTGGTAGATGGTAGCTGGAACCTGAATGCAGCAGGGAAGGGGAAGTGCCACTGAGTGGAGCCAGGCTTCTCACATAGGAAAGGAACTCCTTGGGTTTGGAAAATGAGCCTTCAAGGGGCTGTGGAACTGACTCAGTAGCTCAAATGTTTGTTGAATAAGCATG